>NC_057716.1:83144859-83145571 GCF_004010195.1 Chiloscyllium plagiosum | reverse complement strand
GTAAGTTAGAGGAAGGCTACCACAATTACTTTCATGGAATAGCCAACTAAACAAGCAGTTAGCATATTTTATTTAAAATCAGCAAGTACTGCTTGGACAATTACAATCTCCTCTGGATCTGCTTCTGAACACCTAGAATCAATTGATCCTTGTCTGCAAGCCCCTTGGGTAAGTAATAACTTCTGCAAGCAAATCTCCTCATTCCTGTCTTTGAGATGTCCTGTATATCACTGTTGGGTTCTGCTTCACCCCAGTTCACCCAGAACAGTGAAGCTGGAAGACCACCCACTGTTCTATTGCTTCATGAAAATTAGGATCGGTGCTGGGCCCTCTACTTTTTGTCATTTACATCAATGATTTGGATGCGAGCATAAGAGGTACAGTTAGTAAGTTTGCAGATGACACCAAAATTGGAGGTGTAGTGGACAGCGAAGAGGGTTACCTCAGATTACAACAGGATCTGGACCAGATGGGTCAATGGGCTGAGAAGTGGCAGATGGAGTTTAATTTAGATAAATGCGAGGTGCTGCATTTTGGGAAAGCAAATCTTAGCAGGACTTATACACTTAATGGTAAGGTCCTAGGGCGTGTTGCTGAACAAAGAGACCTTGGAGTGCAGGTTCACAGCTCCTTGAAAGTGGAGTCGAAGGTAGATAGGATAGTGAAGAAGCATTTGGTATGCTTTCCTTTATTGGTCAGAGTATTGAGTACA
>NC_057716.1:83138007-83144687 GCF_004010195.1 Chiloscyllium plagiosum | reverse complement strand
GAGTGGTACGTGTATGGAATGAGCTGCCAGAGGAAGTGGTGGAGGCTGGTACAATTGCCACATTAAAGAAGCATTTGGTTGGGTATATGAATAGGAAGGGTTTGGAGGGATATGGGCTGGGTGTTGGCAGGTGGGACTAGATTGGGTTGGGATATCTGGTCGGCATGGACGGGTTGGACCGAAGGGTCTGTTTCCTTGCTGTATATCTCTATGACTCTATTTCTAATAACCAGGGATATGCTAAAATGGAGAGAAGAGCATCAGAAATCCAGAATTTGTAGTGTGCCAGATCATTCGCAATCCAAAGTGCTCAATCACACTCAGATCCAACAGATCTGAATGTGTTCAACTCATGGCCATTTTGAATCTTTCAGTCTATTCAATCTTCAGCTAATCCCTCCAGGATCTTGCTCATAGCCTGGCTGAAAAGCAAACTTCAAATTTGTTTCTGTAAAAATACCGTTATGGTCCTAATTATGTCTTAGAATCCTGGTTAACATATGAAATTATCCCTACTGTTAATAGTGACTCCTGAAGACCATGTTTCACGGGGTAAAAATGGAAAAAGAAAGGATAAAAGTTTAAACAAAAAGCAATAGGGAATACATTTGAACAAAATGACGGTGCCTGTTTTGCAGCCTATTGGAATATTCCCTTAACCACAACAGACTTTTCTTGATCATTTCTGCCGTGCTGTTGTTTCCCTTATTCCATATTGCCTATTGCCTTATAATTAACTCCCACGTGTTGTCGAATATTCTTTAGATGAAAATGATGGAGCTGTCAAACTCCACCCAGAAACATCAATGCTGTTTTGTAACCAATTCAAAATAATTGCAGGGGATTCTTCAGTTGTGCCTTTGAACATTACCTGAAAGAGAAGCAAGAAAGCAATTAGACTTATTCAGGCAACTTGGGTTGTCCCAAATTATATCCAATTAAATGAGAGTTACCATAGTTCCATGGTCTCATTAGAGAGAGACAACTGGTGATGGTTTAACCTGAGAGTCACCATATTTCAGGCAAGGGGCAAGATCAAGAAGGTGGAGCCTTCATAATGATGTCAGTCAGTACAGGAATTGAACTCACACTGTTAGCATTACTCTACATTGCAAAGTAGCTGTCCAGCCAATGGCACTAACTGACTGCCATGTTTTGTTTTCTAAATGTAGCCACTGTTGTAATATAAGGAAGTGGCAATAAGTATAGTGCACCTACTGAGAGGGCAGGTTGAATGTGATTCAGAAACTCTATGAGGTAGTTGTTGATAATATGTGAATATTTTAAACTTGTGGTAAGAAAACATTAATAAGAGCCACATTTTACCAATCTGTATCACAGCATTTAGGCAAAGCAATATTTTAACTACTATGCTCGTTCTTTAGTTAATAATTTAAATAGGTGACAGAAAAATCTCTTAGAATGTATTTGTATGGACCTTGGAGTTGAATGTTAGCTTATTGTGCACGTCTTCAGAGAAGTAAGTGTGAAGGTTCTTAAGGTAAATCCATCAATTTTTGCAGCTTTTATTGATAACTTAGAATGTAACTTGGCTTTGGCACACAGCCTTCATCACAGCTGTACTGTCTCAATTATACTCACTTCATGACTCAAACTTTAATTGAATTAGTCAATAGTGTAGCAATGGACCCAGTCAAGGGCACACATCACTTTTCTAAGGAGGGAATCAACTAAATTCACAAGAGCTCCAGAGATCTAAGTTCTAAAATATTCAGCTTTTAACATATGGCTGCTGTCATTGGAGACACTACTTAAGGCAGTCTGTCTTTAATTGTAAATTTGGCATTTCAATCTCCCCTGTTGGCACCACCTTTGCTTCTCTTTACTTCAGTGTTGCTATCTGTGATGAAAATCACAGTGGAGACTGGCAAATTCCACATGAAATGGGAAATACTGATCATTTTTATTATTCCAACAATCCACCGAATAAGACTTTCTTTTATCAGAAAAATATTCTTGCTTTTCTTAAACTAAAAGTGCTTCAATTTATTACACATTGGTAGGGTGTTGGCATCACTAGCCAACCCAGCATTTATTGCCTGTCCCTAATTGCTCAAAGGGACATATCATATCAACCATATCATTGTAGTGACACGTGGGCCAGACTAGGTTAGCATGACAAATTTCCTTCCTTAAAAGAACATCAGTGACCTGAGACTGTTATCAACAAGAAGGTGTTTGGTTTCCTTTATTGGTCAGACTATTGAGTACACGAGTTGGGAGGTCATGTTGCAGCTGTACAGGATATTTGTTTGGCCACTTTTGGAATATTGCGTGCAATTCTGGTCTCCTTCCTACCAAAAGGATGTTGTGAAACTCGAAAGGGTTCAGAAAAGATTTACAAGGATGTTGTCAGGGTTGGAGGATTTGAGCTACAGAAAGAGGTTTAATAGGCTGGGGCTGTTTTCCCTGGAGCATCAGAGGCTGAGGGGTGACCTTATAGAGGTTTATAAAATCATGAGGGGCAAGGATAGGATAAATAAACAAAGTCTCTTCCCAGGGTGGGGGAGTCCAGAACTAGAGGGCATAGGTTTAGGGGGAGAGGAGAAAGATACAAAAGAGACCTAAGAGGCAATGTTTTCACACAGAGGGTAGTACGAGTATGGAATGAGCTGCCAGAGGAAGTGGTGGAGGCTGGTACAATTCCAACATTTAAAAGGCATCTGGATGGGTATATGAATAGGAAGGGTTTGGAGGGATATGGGCCGGCTGCTGGCAGGTGGGACTAGATTGGGTTTGATTATCTGTGTCAAGATTAGAGTGGTGCTGGAAAAGCTCAGTAGGTCAGGCAGCATCCAAGGAGCAGCAAAATCGACGTTTCAGGCAGGAGCCCTTCATCAGGAATGAAGGCAAGGAGCCTCTGGGGTGGTGAGATAAATGGAAGGGGGGTGGGGCTGGGGAGAAGGTAGCTCAGAGTAGCGTTCTTCCTCCAGGCGTCAGGTGGTGAGGGAGTGGCGGTGGAGGAGGCCCACAACCTGCATGTCCTCGGCAGAGTGGGAGGGGAGTTGAAATGTTGGGCCACGAGGTGGTGGGTTTGCTTGGTGCAGGTCTCTCAGAGATGTTCCCTAAAGCGCTCTGCGAGAAGGTGTCTGGTCTCAATGTAAAGGAGACCATCGGGAGCAATGGATACAATAAATGACATGGCTGGGTGTGCAGGTGAAACTTGGATGTATGTGGAAGGCTGCTTAAAGGCAGTGAGGACGGAGGTGTGGGCACAGGTTTTGCAATTCCTGCGGTGGCAGGGGAAGGTGCCAGGAGGGGACGGTGGGTTGTGGGCGGCATGGACCTGACCAAGTAGTCACAGAGGGAATGGTCTTTGTGGAAAGGGGATAGCGGTGGGGAGCGAAATATATCCCTGGCGATAGGGTTCATTTGTAGGTGGCAGAAATGTCGGCAGATGATACGGTTTATGCGGAGGTTGGTGGAGTGGAAGGTGAGGACCAGGGGTTCTGTCCTTGTTGTGGTTAGAGGGATGAGGTTTGAGGGCGGAGGTGCGGGACGTGGATGTGATGCATTGGAGGGCATCTTCAACCACGTGGAAAGGGAAATTACGGTCTTTAAAGAAGGAGGCCATCTGACGTGTTCTGTGGTGGAACTGGTCCTCCTGGGAGCAGATACAGTGGAGGTGGAAGAATTGGGAATACGGGATGGCATTTTTGAAGAAGGAAGGGTGGGAAGAGATATAATCCAGATAGCTGTGGGAGTTGGTGGGTTTGTAAAAATGTCAATGTTAAATTGGTCATCATTGATGGCATAACTGGGGCCCACGTCCTCCAGACAAAAGGGGTAGCCATGGGCACCCACATGAGCCCCAGCTAAGCCAGGCTCTTTGTTGGCTATATAGAACAGTCCATCCTCTGTAGACACCATTCCCCACCTCTTCCTCCGCTATGTTGATGATTGCAACGGACCACCTCATGCAAGGAGGTTGAGCAGTTCATCAACTTCACCAACACATTCCACCCAGACCTAAATTCACCTGAACCATCTCTGACACCTCCCTTCCCTTCCTGGACGTCTCCATCTCCATCAATGACAACTGACTTCACACTGACATTTTTTGCAAATGCACCGCAATCATCCGTTGACATTTCAGCCACCTACAAATGGACCCCATCCAAGGCCCTTAAGGAGCCTTTCACATCCATCAAAGTTTCACCTGCGCATCCACCAATGTCATTTATTGTATTCGTTGCTCCCGATGCAGTCTCCTTTACATTGGGGAGACTGGATGCCTTCTCGCAGAGCGCTCTAGGGAACATCTCCAAGTCACCCGGACCAATCAACCCTCATCTTCCACCTCGGAATACTTCAACCCCAGGGCATTAATGTGGACTTCACCAGTTTCCTCATTTCCCCTCCCCCCATCTTCCCCCAGTTCCATACTGCCAGCTCAGTACCATCCTCATGACCTGTCCTACCTGCCAATCTTCCTTCCCACCTATCTGCTCCACCCTTCTCTCTGACCTATTGCCTTCTTCCCCACCTCCATCTACCTATTGCACTATTAGCTACCTTCTCCCCAGCCCCACCCCCCTTCCATTTATCTCTCCACCCTGGAGGCTCCCTGCCTTCATTCCTGATGAAGGGATTTTGTCCGAAACGTTGATTTTCCTTCTCCTTGGATGCTGCCTGACCTGCTGTGCTTTTCCAGCACCAATCTAATCTTGACTCTGATCTCCAGCATCTGCAGTCCTCACCTTTGCCTGGGTTGGGATATCTGGTCAGCATGAATGAGTTGGACCGAAAGGTCTGTTTCTGTGCTCTACATCTTCTATGTCTCTATGACTCTCTAATTGACATTAATGTTTACCATTAAGCTAGCTTTTAATTCAAAATTTTGTAACAAATTCAAATTTCACTCTGATGAGATTTGAACCCTTTTTTCCCAGGACATCCACCCGAGGTTCTGGATTACAAGTAGATGGGCATTCCCCTTAGACCTCTGCTTCCCTGTCCTCAAATATTTTCAAGTAAATCAGGTTCCTTGTTACCTCAGCAGGCCACATCTTCCACTACTGCTTTCCCTCATTGTGAAACTCTGCCTTGATTTGTCAGTTTACCACTTCAACAGTACTTCAAGGAATTTGTTTCATGATATTAAACTAAAAATTCACACCGAGCTGCAAAAAATATTTATTTTATGACATATGACTAAACGCTTGTTCGGTGTGGACTTGTTGGGCCGAAGGGCCTGTTTCCACACTGTAATCTAATCTAATCCAATATTAAACTAAAAATTCACACCGAGCTGCAAAAAATATTTATTTTATGACATATGACTAAACGCTTGTTCAAAGACGTATTTTATTAAGAGTATCTTGATACAGGACAGAAGGAGATACCCTTGGATAGTGAATTCCAGAACTTAGAATGTAGGCATTTAAAGGTATGTCAGCCAATGGTAGAGTGAGAAATATGTATGGTCTGCTAGGGCATTCTGGTAGTAGGCAAAAGGGGAGATGATGGGAACATATGAAATGCTAGCTAAAACAGAAGCAAATTCATTTTTATTTTCTTTTGCACAGAACAGAAGGAGCAGTTTCAGATGTGAAATGCTCTTTTAAAATCTTCAGATTTGCTGATGACGCATAGCTGGTGAACTGTAAGGAGGATGCTTCAATGTGATTTGGACATGTTTTTGGAGTGGGCAAATGCATGGCAGATGAAGTATAATGTGGCTGAGTGCAAGGGTATCCATTTCGGTAGCAAAACCAGGAAGGCAGATTATTATCTGAAAGGTGGTTTTGGGAATGTGGAAGGTCCAATAAGACCCAGGCATCCTTGTATATGAAAATGCTGAAAATAAACTTGGGTATGCAGTGGGCAGTGAAGGAAGCAAATACAAAGTTGGCCTTTGAGAGGATTTGAGTATCAGTGCAGGGGTGATTTGCTGCAGATGTACAGGGTTTTGGTGAGACCATAACTGGAGAATTGTGTTTAGTTTTCTGTCTCCTTATCTGAGGTAGGATGTTCTGGCTATGCATGGAGTATAATGAAGATTTACCAGATTGATTTCTGGTTAAAAACAATCCCAAGCTTTGAGTGGGAATGTGAGTTAGATGAATAAGTGATTGGGTAGTGGTCTGAGGCAGTGGAGAGTGCTGTATATACATGCAAATTGCAGGGTATGAATTAAATGCCATGTGTGGAGGAGAGCTACAAGTGCCACACTTTAAGGTAGCTGAATTTTGTGTTAGGCACTCGACAACTTCAGTCAGATATATCAACTAGTTAGCCTGTATTATAAATAACAAAAAAAACCTGTAATGCTGAACATACAGGCATTTTATTTAGTCATACAAAACTTGACTATTGCTGATAAAGGACATATTTGTCAAAACCTTTTTCTCTTGCAGTCAGCAGGGATATTTGCAAGGTAAAGTTTTACCTGCACATCCACTAATATCATCTATTGTATCCGTTGCTCCCGATGCGGTCTCCTCTACATTGGGGAGACTGGGCGCCTCCTAGCAGAGCGCTTTAGGGAACATCTCCGAGACACCCGCACCAATCAACCAAATCGCCCAGTGGCTCAACATTTCAACTCCCCCTCCCACTCTGCCGAGGATATGGAGGTGCTGGGCCTCCTCCACCGCCGCTCCCTCACCACCAGACGCCTGGAGGAAGAACGCCTCATCTTCCGCCTCGGAACACCT
>NC_057716.1:83134864-83137993 GCF_004010195.1 Chiloscyllium plagiosum | reverse complement strand
CCTCTAGCTTATCTCTCCACGCTTCAGGCTCTCTGCCTTTATTCCTGATGAAGGGCTTTTGCCCGAAACGTCGATTTTGCCTGTCCTCGGATGCTGCCTGAATTGTTGTGCTCTTCCAGCACCACTGATCCAGGGATATTTGCAAGAATACCAATGTAAAGGAAAAACAACATTTATACTGTATGAGAGGAGAATGTTGTTCACATGGCAAATAGACTCTGATGGATAGAATTGTAGCCATGGAGAATGCACTGGCTAATTAAGAGACAGTTAACGTCAAGCTTTGTTTAAATTTTAACCAGGGAGGCTGAGTCCAATTGGTCAAAGAATTGCCCTGAGAAATGAACCAGAGAGTGATTGAGTTGAAACAGACTCAGTATATGTAAATATCCTTTCAAATAGGGCACAGTGTACTAAACATACTCTGAACCCAACTGACAATCTTAAATTGGTTATCAGTGCAATGCTTCACATGTTCGGGATTATTTAGAAACTACAGTCCAATTGCAAAATCACAGCAAATGTTCGACACTGAGTTTTGAGTTTTACAAATGCAGGCAAGTTAGGTACTTTGGGGCATTGGCCTGGGTACAGTCAATACTTCGATTCAGTAGATGGGAAGCTGGAAAAACATAGCAGGCCAGACAGTATCCAAGGAGCGGGTAAGTCAATGTTTTGGGCTGAAAGCTTTTGTCAGGACTAGGGAGGGGGAGGGGAACCCAGAAATAAAAAGATGGAGGGGGTGGAGCTGGAGAAAGGTAGGTGGGATGGTGATAGGTTCATGCAGGTAAGGGAGATGGCTCAAAACGTTGACTTTCCTGCTCCTTGGATGCTATTTGACATGCTGTGCTTTTCCAGCTTCCCATGTATTGGCTCTGGCTTCCAACATCTGCAGTCCTTACTGTCTCCAAGTCACTACCTTCACTACCTTTTGAAAAGCCCAAGGGATATTCTGTTTGATGCAATTCACCAGTATTTGTGATGTACATGCAATGTACCTGGCATCACACCAAAACTGAATTTCAAATTCCACATTAATTATTTGTGTAATAGGAAGGATGTCTTTTCAGCTTGACAGCAGAATCCTGTTAGTGGTGAACACCATTCAGGAAACAGGTCGTTTTACCTATTGTTCAAACCTTTGACATACTTTACTCTTCCTGGGTAACCTAGACTAGGAATTTTTGAGGATGACAAGTCATATGACAACTTTAGTTTCACTCATGCATTTACATGAATATACAGTAAGAAATTATCTAATCAGGGAAGCCTTTAGTTTGCATGATGGCTTTGATGTACCTACTTCAGTATCTGGCTTGCACAGAGTTATTTGTGAATTGTCCTGAAGAGTACAACATGTAACGCTTTGATAAATGCATCTTTTTTTCAGCAGAAAGATTTCTAATGAATATTGCTTAAAAAAAGGGACTTTTCCAAAAAAGTTAAATACATAGTATTTGAAATGAGTCACTCTTTACTGGCAGTTGTGGGTAAAATTTGCATAAGCAACACAATTACATTGGTAATAGCTGAGGCTCAATGATTCAGAGATTTGAACGTTAAGTTTCTTTTCATTAATACACTACATATTTGAATTCAAAAGACAGAAGAATGTAATTTCACCCAGCATGCCACCTTCCCCAATACAACTCTGAGAGTCACCATTAAAAAGTCTATGTGGAGACATATGTTAACCATCACATACTATTCTGCTGAGTAGGATAGATACTGAACAGAAAATAAGGAAGTGCTGGAGAAACTCTGGAAGCCAGCAGCATCTGTGGAGAAAGAAACAGAGTTAGCATTTTACTCTAATAAGACTCTTCTTCAGAACTGATGGGAGCTAGAAAAGTGATGGATTTTTTGCTGTGGAAAACAGGGGTAGAATATGCTAATAGAACAGATGATAAATATATCCCAGAGAAAAGGGCAAAGGAAATATTAATGGTAGTGGGAATAGACATAGATGAAAAATAACTGATAATGATTAAACCTCCATGATTACCAAGGCCATTAAAATTGGTGTTCAAACACAATCTGTAACATAATGGCCTATGATACTGCTCACTCCAACAAGCTAAACAGTGCACCCATGTTCAATGAAGACGATAGAAGTTTGTTGTGGAACTAGCACTGTGAAGAACAGCATCAATTAACTCAGAAACTGAGGTTCAAACCTCCTGAAACCGTAACACAAAACTACATGCACATTAAAAAGTGGATACAGTCTACCATAGACTAAACAATCCTACGACCAATCAGCTCAAAGTTCTGGAGTCCACAAACCTAATACATCTAGTTGGGAATGGCAGTGGACAATTAGACAACTAACAATTGAAGGAGGCTGAGAAACCCTGACAAGTGCTGGTGACAAGTCAAAACATTTTCGAAGCTCTTCAGCCAGAAGCGCTGAGTGGAAGATTCATCTTGGTCTCCTTCTGAAGTACCCTTTGTTATTGGTGCCAAATAGTGTCCAGCTGATTTGATTTATGGAATTGCAAGAAATTACATGCAATAAAGTTATGGATGCCAACTATATACTGGCTGTACAGTTGAAGACTGATACCCCAAAATTGGTTGCATCTCTAAACAAGCTGTTCCAATAGAGTTACAACTGGCATCTCGCCAACATTGTGAAATGGGCCTTAGACTTTCTATTTATAAGAAATAGGACAAATCCAATCCAACCAATTATCATCCCCTTGGTCTGCTGTCAATCATAATGTAACATGACGGAAGGGTGTAATCATCATTGGTGTTGTATTATAGACCCTCTAATAGTCATCAGGAAATTGAGAAACAAATTTGTAAGGAGGTTTCAGTTATCTGTAAGAATATTAGGGTGATTATGGTAGGGGATTTTAATTTTTCAAACATAGACTGGGAATGCCATAGTATTAAGGGGTTAGATGGAGAGATATTTGTTAAGTGTGTACATGAAAATGTTTTGATTCAGTATATGGATATACCTACTAGAGAAGGTGCAAAACTTAACCTACTCTTGAGAAATAAGCTGAAAATGTGTTGCTGGAAAAGTGCAGCAGGTCAGGCAGCATCCAGGGAACAGGAGAATCGACGTTTTGGGCATAAGCCCTTCTTCAGGAATGAGGAAAGTGTGTCCAGCAGGCA
>NC_057716.1:83096173-83134319 GCF_004010195.1 Chiloscyllium plagiosum | reverse complement strand
CCCCCCTCACTTCTCTCCAAGTCCCCAAAGGAAACTTCCATATCCGCCACAGATTCACCTGTACCTCCACCCACATCATCTACTGCATCCGCTGCAGCCGGTGTGGCCTCCTCTATATTGGGGAGACAGGCCGCCTACTTGCGGAGCGATTCAGAGAGCACCTCTGGGCCACCCGGACGAACCAACCCAATCACCCTGTAGCACAGCATTTCAACTCCCCCTCCCACTCCACCGAGGATATGCAGGTCATTGGACTCATCCATCGCCAAACCACAACAACGCGACGGTCGGAGGAGGAGCGTGTTATCTTCCGACTGGGAACCCTCCAACCACAGGGGATGAACTTGGACTTCACCAGTTTCTTCATCCCCCCTCCCCCCACCTTGTCTCCGCCGGGTCCCCCCCGCCCGGCACCGCCTTCCTGACCTGCAGTCTTCTTCTTGACCTCTCCGCCTCCATCCTACTCCGACCTATCACCCTCACCCTGACCTCTTTCCACCTATCGCATTTCCGACACCCTCCCCCAATTCCCTCCTCCCTACCTTTTATCTTTGCCTGCTGGACACACTTTCCTCATTCCTGAAGAAGTGCTTATGCCCGAAACGTCGATTCTCCTGTTCCCTGGATGCTGCCTGACCTGCTGCGCTTTTCCAGCAACACATTTTCAGTTCTGATCTCCAGCATCTGCAGACCTCACTTTCTCCTTGAGAAATAAGGCAGGGCAAGTGACTGAGGTGTCAGTGGGGGAGCACTTTGGGGCCATAATTCAATTAGTTTTAAAATAGTGATGGAAAAGGATAGACCAGACCTAAAAGTTGAAGTTCAAAATTGGAGGAAGGCTAATTTTGACAATGTTAGGCAAGAACTTTCAAAAGTTGAACTTTGTGTCCTTCTCACCCTGTTCTTTCTGAATAAACTTTACCCACAGAGGCAAATTCTTTGTAGAGATCAAGTACTAACTCCATACCCAGCCCTTGCCAAGGCTGTGCATGCTCCTGCAGCCCCTGGGCTCTTCTTGGGGTTTCCCCTACTACCTTCACTAATGCCACTGGCTTAGTTTCTTTTACCACATCTTTTCCCATAGTGCCTTTCTTTAATGACCAGGATGGTGACTTTACCACAGTGAAAACACCGGAGGCCTTTCACGTCCTTTCCACCCTCTTGGGCTTCTTCTTTAAACCTGTGGTAAATTCTTACCAGTGCACTCTACTCTTGGTTTCATAGTGTAGGATCTCCCCTTCTCCAAACTTCTATCCCTCTTCGTATAAAATTCTGGTTGGAAGCTTATCTTATGCACCAAAATGTATTCATCTGCTAATTCTGCTGCCCTTTTCACTTCCTGAACTTTCTGTTCCTCCACGTAAATTCTTACTATCTCTGTAAATGAGTTTTTAAACTCTTCCAGCAGAATAATCTCTTCTAGAGCCTCAAAGGTCTTATCTATTTTTAAAGCACATACCCATTTATCAAAATGACTATGTTTAATTCTTTTGAACTCAACACAAGTCTGACCTGGTTCTTTATTTGTGTTTCTGAACTGCTGTCTATATGCTTCTGGTACCAATTCATAAGTACTTAAAATAGTCTGTTTAACCTTTTCATAATCTCTTGACTCCTCATCTGACAGCGTGACAAATACCTCACTAGCACTGCCTAACAGTTTAGTCTGAACTAGCATTACCCATAAATCCTCGGACCACTCCATCTGCCTTTTTTCAAATGAATATCTTTCTCATCAAAATGTGGTAGAGTTTTGACATATTTATATATATCACTACCTTCTCTTTTAATGTCCATCCTGTTAACTTGACCTGGCTGACTAAGTCACAACTTCTCAAGTTTAAATTCTCTCTCTTTTTGCTCAGCTAAGAAACTTTTCTCTTTCTTTTTCCTTTTGCTCTTTCTTTCTCCCTTTCTTCTCTCTTTTTGCTCAGCTAAGAGCCTTCTCTCTCTCTCTTTCCTCTCTCTCCCCCTCTTCCTTCTCTCTTTCTGTTTCTGTCTCCCTCTCTTTGTTTGTCTTCTAACTCCATTTTCCTCAATTGTAATTTAGGTTTGGAGAAAGTGAGGACTGCAGATGCTGGAGATCAGAGCTGAAAAATGTGTTGCTGGAAAAGCGCAGCAGGTCAGGCAGCATCCAAGGAGCAGGAGAATCGATGTTTTGGTTCCTGAAGAAGGGCTTATGCCCGAAACGTCAATTCACCTGCACCTTGGATGCTGCCTGACCTGCTGCGCTTTTCCAGCAACACATTTTTCAGCTGTAATTTAAGTTTGTCTACCGCTATTGCACTTGTCTGTGTCTCTCACACACCTAAGTTTTGAGTAATTCCCTTAAAATTTCAGCTTTACTGTTGTCCTTGGTTAAACCCAAACCTAATTTCTTTGCTAATTCTAAAAGTACAGACTTTTTCTTTTCTTCTAAGCTTCCTTGGCAAATTTGAGAATCATCTTCAAATCCCAGAACCTGTTTAGCAATTTTAAGAGCCATTTCTCTCACTTTTTATTTAATCAACCATAAGTCACTAAAATTAAACAAACTGTCTCACTAAAGTTTTATTCAAAGATCTAGGACACAAACCTGCAAGTGTTTGAATCTTGATTTCATACCCCCAAATCTATTCAAATCTAAATAAACCAGTTCAAATCTTGATGACAAGCCCCCAAATCCAAACCCCAAGCTGTTCACATTGCGGACAAAAGCACCAAAACTGTTCAAATCCCAAGCAACAAGTCCCCAAACTGTGACAACACAGGATAAACCCTCCTGCTTAATTTAAACCAGCAACACTAAAAAGATTTATCCTGTGCAGTAATGTGTAAAACTTTGAGAGACCAAGAACTATTTAAAGTAAAAGTTAACAACTATATTTCTTAAAGTATAACAGAGAATAATCAACTAACTACTATTTACAACTCTTTCCTCTAACCTACCTTTTAGCTTCCCCTTCTATAATACTGGTCTGATAAAACCCCCGATTAATGTTTACCAAAAATTCAAATTTTCAAAACCAGCCAGATGTTGAATCTTCTCTTAAATCTTCCTTGGTCGTCTTTTCTTCTTCTTAAGGATTTCTGTTTCACAGATTACTGATCGATATAAGTAACTTTAAGAGAGCTATTCTCTGGACAGTCTGTAGATGCTGGTGGCTTGGCAGTTCTCCTCCCAACTGTTCAATTTTCTCCTGTCTTATATCCGCCAAAGCATTGGATTGTGTCATTGGCTTTTAAGATTGTCAATATACTAAATTCAAACTTGATTAGAGTTTGATATTTTTGGGGCATAATTTAAACAGATTGGCCTAATTTGAATTTATTTTGTCATCTCCAGGCAACCAGCTAATCAAGTTTTTTGACCAAATGTTACATTATATCTTGTTCAGAACACTTGTGCTGTGTCAGATAGTTCTTCTAGCTTTTAGCTCTCTTAAAGATACAGTACACCCATATCTTCATAATAGGTAAAATCAATGTAGCATAAACATTAATTTCTTCAGTTTCATTGCCTTATTCACCAGACATCACTGGTAAAGACTGCATTTACTGCCTATCTTTCATTGCCCTTACCATTTCTGAGGGTAGCTAAGAATTAGTTACATTGCTGTGTACCTAGAGGCACGTGTGGACCAGAACAATAGACTTCCTTCCCTTTAGTTTAATCCAAATGGCTTTTTAACCGAGGCTATAACTCCAGCTTAATTTTTTTAATTAATTGATCCCAACAGCTGCCATGATCATACCCTCCAGAACTTTAGTCTTGGCCTTTGGATTGTGGGTTAACAACACTATAGTTATGCCAACCATGTGTTTACTTTTTCTGTGCATTCTCTAATCTTCTTTTGTTTAACATTCATTTGTTTTTTTTTTCCCCTTTACAGTGCAATTGTCTTTGCCTGAAACACTCCTTGTGGCAAATCACTCAAAGCTCCAATATTCAGCAAGAAGCAATTTCTCCAAAATTCCTTCCTTACTTTCTGAGTAATCATTTTAAATTGTGGATCTTTCATCACTGGCTCGGCAAACAGAGGAAATTGGCTTTCCCTGTTGACCCCATTAAAAAAAAACTCAGAATTCTAAGAACATTTATTAAATCACCTCCTTCTGTTGCAGTGTAAAGAGTCCCATATCATAAGTGTCTCCTCATAAATATAACGTCCCAAATTAGTTTTGTCCTCATTATACATGCTTATTCTTTATATGGGGAATGAAGTATAACTAGCTAGAATTCAAGGAATTGGTAATGCAGTTTCACTTCACACCTCTGCGACAAACCAATGCCATTTCTATTCAACAATAATCAGCAGGACTTTACGTATCTATAACTATAATATTTGCCTTCCCCTGTACCACTCCCTATCATTGTTCACTCAATTAGGGGAGGAATAAATGTTCTGTTTGTATGTTCTTCAACATATAGATCTGAGATACAAGAAAGGCAAATAGGGAAAAAAAAGAATTTATGAAATGTTTCAAGCCAGATTTTCCTGCTCTTGCATCTGGATACCAATCAGCTCATTAAGAGCAGACAGGCAAAACATAACTGAGTTTTTCCTATTGCAGGGCACCACACAGGCATCTCATACTGGTTGTTTCTGAGTCCATAGGATTGCAGATCAAGATCTACTCCACAGGGGATATAATGACGAGAAGATCACTTTTTATGCTGTGCTCGCTACATGTTGTTCACGGTATGATGGTGTTCAAAACATTAGGAGGCAAAAACAAGAAGGTATATTTAAGGGACCATTTCCTTAATACCTAATCCTCTCACCCACCTAAGCCTCTGATAGCCCCCAGTTAGGAACTATTTGAGGGCCAAAAAGTGTAGCACTAAAAAAGCACAGCCGGTCAGGTAGCATCCGAGGAGCAGGAGAGTCAACGCTTTGAGCATAAGCCTTCATCAGGAATGTGGGGCAACCAAACGGGCCAAGGGGGCTGAGAGATAAATTGGAGGGGAGTGGGGCTGGGGTAAGGTAGTTAGGAATGCGATATGTGGATGAAGATGGGGGTGATGGTGATAGGTTGGAGCGGATATGTGGGAAGGAAGTTGGACAGGTAGGACAACATAAGAGGGTATGCCAAGTTGGAGGGTTGGACCTGGGGTAAGGTGAGGGGAGGGGAGGGGAGATGAAGAAACCAGTTAATCAGACATTGATTCTGTGTGGTTGAAGAGGCCCAAGGCAGAAGATGAGGTGTTCTTCCTCCAGTCATCGGGTGACCAGGATTTGACGATGGAGGAGGCCCTGGACTTACATGTCCTTGGCGGAGTGAGAGGGGGCATTAAAATGGTCCGCCACAGGGCAGTGGGGCATGTGTCCCAGAGATGTTCTCTGAAATGTTCTGCAAGTTGGAATCCTGTCTCCCCAAAGTAGAGGAGTTGTATCGAGAGCAACTGATGCAGTAGATGATGTGTTTGGGTGTGCAGGGAAATCTCTGCCAGATGTAGAAGGCTCCTTTGGGGCCTGGAATGGAGGTGAGGACGGAGGTGTGGGTGCAGGTTTTACACCTCTTGAGGTGGCAAGGGATGCTTCCTGAAGTGGAGGGTGGATTGGTGGGGAGCGTGACCAAATGAGGGAGTTGCAGAGGAAATGGTCTCTGCAGAATGTTGAAAGGGGTGGGGAGAGAACCATATCCCTGGTGGTGGGGCTGATTGTAGGTGGCTGAAATGATGGAGGATGATGCGTTGTATCCAGAGGTTGGTAAGGTGGAAAGTGAGGACTGGGGGTTTCTGTCCTTGTTGTGGTTTGAGGGGTTGGGTTCAAGAGTGGACGTGCAGGAAGTGGAGATGCACTTGAGGGCATTGTTGACCACGTGGGAGGGGAAATTTCAGTCTTTGAAGTAGGAAGCCTTCTGGGATGTTCTAGAGTGAAATTGGTCCTCCTGGGAAAAGATGCGGTAGAGTTGAAGGAATTGGGAATAAGGGATAGTGTTTTTACAGGAGAGGACTGGGAGGAGGTGTAGTCCAGGTAGCTGTGGGAGTTGGTGTGTTTGAAATAGATATCCGTGTTGTGTTGGTTGCCTGAAATGGAGATGGAGAGGTCCAGGAAGGGGATGGAGGTGTTCAAGATGGTCCAGGTGAACTTGAGGTCAGGGTTGAAGTTGTTAGTGAAGTTGATGAACTGTTCAACCTCCTCGTGGGAGCACAAGGTGACGTCGATACAGTCATCGATGTAGCGGAGGAAAAGATAGGGAATGGTGCCGGGTGTAACTACAGAAGATGGACTGTTTTATGTACCTGATGAAAAGGCAGGCACATCTGTGGACTATGCACTCCCCACATCTTTCAGACCAAAAGAGTATCTGGACTACACCACCTCCCATCACATTCCCCCCCACCATCACCAAAACCGCTATCTCAATTCCTCTATCTCTGCCACAGCTGCTCCCAGGAGGATCAATTCCACTCCAGAACATTGCTGATGGTCTCCTACTTCAAGAACTGCAAATTCCCCTCCTGTGTGGTCAACAATGCCCTCCATTGCGTCTCTTCCACCACCCCTCCAACTGCAACAAGGACATAACCCTCCCTGGTCCTCATCTTCCACCCTACCAATCTCCTATACAATGCATCATCCTCAGCCATTTCCACCACCTACAGTCAGACCCCACCACCAGAGAGAAATTTCCCTCTTCACTCCTTTCAGCCTTCCGCAGAGACCATTCCCTCCACGACTCCCTCATTAGGTTCACACACCCCCACCAACCCAACTTCCACTCCCGGCACCTTACCTTGCCCCTGCAAGAGATGGAAAACCTGCACCCACACCTTCACCCCCCACCTCAATCCCAGGCCCCAAAGGATCCTTCCACATCCGGCAGAGATTTTCCTGCACATTCAAAACAGCTCATCTACTGTGTCACTTACTCTCAGTGTGGTCTGCTCCATATTGGGGAGACAGGATGCCAACTTATGGAACATTTCAGAAGACATCTCTGGAACTTGTCTGCACTAAACAACCCCACCACCCTGTGGCCGATCACTTCAACTCCCCCTCCCCCTCCGCCAAGGACATGCAAGTCCTGGGCCTCCTCTGCTGCTAAATCCTAGCCACCCGACGACTGGAGGAAGAACAACTCATCTTTTACGTTGGGACCTTCCAACCACATAATTGACCATCAAGGTCAATTTCACTAGTTTCCTCATCTGTCCTCCCCACCTAACCCAGATCCAACCCTCCAAATTGGCACCACCCTCTTGTTTTGTCCTACTTGTCCATCTTCCTTCCCACCTATCCTCTCCACCCTCCAGTCCAACCTATCACTCGCACTTCCCACCTTCATCCACCTGTCACATTCCTAGCTACCTTCTCCCTTAGCCCCACCCCTTCCAGTTATCTCTCGGCCCCCTTCCTCCTCTGCATGTTCTTGATGAAGGACTAACGCTCAAAGCGTTGACTATCCTGCTTCTTGGATGCTGCCTGACCAGCTGTGCTTTCCCAGCACTACACATTTTGACTCTGATCTCCAGCATCTGCAGTCCTCACTTTCTGTTATTTGAGGGCACCCTCTAACATCCCAGCAAGGTCGCTCTGATTTCCCAGTCAGAAACCTGGACATCCTTCTCACCTGCTGGGAAGGCAACTAATCAGTTATGTGGTTAATTTATCACTTAAAGGCTTTAACTGGAGTCAAGTGGGTCATTTCTGGGCCCTCTCACCTAGATTCTAATTAACGAGGTGTCAAGGAGTCAGAATCTCACTGGAGTCAACTTGCCCAACTATTTCCTTTTTTTTCCTTTCTCATCACCTCCATCAAGGTATAAATTGCACCCTGTGGTAATGCTCTACTTTGAACAGTAATACCAGGCCAGCAAGAGTAACATTTCTGACTATTCTCTGTTTTAAATTAAAGTATGTATTTCACTATAATTACCAAATATAAATAGTTATTTTTTGATTGAACAACATTTTTGGTATTGTTCTTAAAATAATCCATGTTTCTGAGCCCTTCTGGGCATGTATTTCGAAGAGAACTGACACTGTTGTCATTTTATTAAACACTCCAAAATTATTCCTTTCCAGATATGTACAGCCCTTGTAAGTACTTTGCTGCAAAGTTTTAAGTCCATGGATCTACTTTTAGGGTTGTCTACCAGTGTGTATTGATAGAATCTTCACAGGCACAATGTGGGCATTGGTAAGAAAGTTGGAAAAATTACAGAAGGTGGCCAGTGAAGAGTTTCTGAACATTAAGAGTAAAACCCCCCTACTTTTCAACCAAGAGTCGAATGGTGAGACTGAAATTTCTATTAGTGAGCAACAAGAGGCCTATTAGCATGCATTAGCATCTTATTAGCAGCTATTCTCAGCTCATTTACAATCTCCCACCCGCAGGATGAAAATTAGATGATTACAACTCCCAACATGAAACTGTTACCTGGCAACTCCAGATCACCATTTGAACTTCTAGACCGCCACTGTTGAAACCCAGCACCAAAATCCACATACACTGTACTCCAAGGGCAGCATCCTACCTCCACAGGCCTTGACATCTGACACTTACCAGGCAGAAGTGGATACTGCAGATGCTGGAGATCAGAGTCAAGATTAGAGTGGTGCTGGAAAAGCACAGCAGGTCAGGAAGCATCAGAAGAGCAGGAAAAATTAATGTTTTGGGCAAAAGCCCTTCATCAGGAATGAGGCCTCATTCGTGATGAAGGGCTTTTGCCTGAAACTTTGATTTTTCGTGCTCCTTGGATGCTGCCTGACCTGCTGTGCTTTTCCAGCACCATTCTAATCATGATATCACACGTACCAGCCTCACTCCATCATGGTGCATCTCTGATCCACTTACAGAATAGTTCTGCACTTCAGTGTTGCATTTTGGAGTGCACTGGTATCTTTCACTAGACTGCTGCTACCAAGACATTTTGCACGCAGGGGCAGGCACCAACCTCCTATCATGAAGGAGTGGTGAGACTGGTATCAGGCACATGCCAATGTCTGAGAATTGGAGGCACGCAGGCAGATATTTTCCATAAAATACTGGTGATTGCTGCTCAAAATGAAGGCCCAGAGAAGCAAATGGCCAGCTGGAGTCAGCAGGTACCTTATTCTGACTTTTCTATCAGGAATTATCACTGTTTAGTTTCTGTCTGGTAGAAATAGCACATCAATGAGACAAGATTAGGTAATAGTGGCCTGCTATCGCATACAGATTGGTGTAAATAAGTCTCTCACCACTCACTTGCAAGATTCTGGTCTCACCATCATAAATCTTTTTGGTGAATTGGATTTTTTTCCTCTCGATGCCAAGAATTCCACTTCTCCTGGTTTCACCCTATTTTCCCAACTCACTTATCAATGCCCTCATCATTCAGGGTTGGGAAGATTCTGCCCATTCCTTTTACAATAAATAATTCCTCTTCTATGTGTACATCTTGGATTTTTATTGTGTATTTTCGTCCAATAACTGTTTATTTCTTCACTATTCTAAAGTTTTCAATTCAGCAAACATGGAAGTAAATGCCATTCTGTAGAGCAGTGATAAATAAAACAAGGGGCTTCCAACCAAAGTGGGATTCAACACAAATCCTTAGCTTTCACCGTGTATATATTACACAAAGTAAACACTGAGATTCCAAGAAACATTGTTTTACTAGAATCAGATGCTTCAATGCATCTTTAACTTGCCAATGGAGCACATAACTGATTCTGCAAATTCGCTGTCTTATAAGACCAATCAATTTTTATTTCCATCAATTTTAAAAGATTTGGAAATTGGTTCAGTTCTTATAGAGGTGGCTGATTTGCAAGGCCTACTATATATCCAAATAGCACGCTGAAAGTCATAGAGTCATAAAGATGTACAGCACGGAAACAGACCCTTCAGTCCAACTCATCCATGCCAACCAGGTATCCTAAACCAATCAAGTCCCATTTGCCAGCACTTGGCCCATATTCCTTGAAGTCCTTCTACTTATGTACCCATCCAGATGCCTTTTAAATGTTGTAATTGTACCAGCCTCCACCATTTCCTCTGGCAGCACATTCCATACATGGCATCACCCTCTACATTAAAAAGTTGCCCTTTAGGTCCCTTTTAAAAATCTTTGCCCTTTCACTTTAAACCTATGCCCTCTAGTTTTGGACTCCACAACCCCAAGGAAAATACTTTGTCTATTACCTTATCTGTACCCATCATGATTTTATAAATCTCTACAAAGGTTATAAACCTCAGCCTCTGATTCTCCAGTGAGAATAGCCCCAGCCTATTCAGCTTCTCCCTGTAGTTCAAACCCTCCAACCCTGGCAACTTCCTTGTAAATCTTTTCTGAACATTTTCAAGTTCCACAAGTTTAACCTATTGGAAATAATTTTGAATTTTGGCAAGAGTTTATTTGGCTATATTGAATTGTGTCTCTCGAAATACCTCTCCTGGGTTTTGTGCCCATTGAATCAATAGAAATTAAAATTAGGAGAGCTTGACAAAGGCCAGTTGATTAATAATACCTGTTTGATATTATCGCCAAAGGGTAAATTATTCTACACAGCGTGTGGGAAATCAGAGTAGGCTCTAATATATTCGGAGTTCATCATGCCGTATTCACTCATAAGTTGAAGACATGTAATTTAACTCTGACAAAAATGTGCTAATCATTTCCTGCATTAACCTGATCAAGCTTATAATACTCACTTTTAAGGGGGGGTCCATTATGTAAGAGTCAAAACAAGTGTCAAATGGGATAACTCCAGTTGCTTCTTCTCGGAAAAGGTACAAGTGTAAGTTTTAGTAGTTGAATGCTTGTTTTCTTTGTTGTAAAAATCTATGACTGAGGTAGTGAACTTTAAAAGTGGTTTGGTGGTGGTGGCGGTGCTGGGTTGCAGTGGGGAGTTTATTCCTTACATCCCCTCCCCAGTAGTGAAATCAGCTGTTCTTTAACAATAATATCCTGAGGGCAACCTTACCACAGTAATTCTTATGCTTACTCCCTTCCCCAGGGAACGGGAATTCTGCTCTGTAGAGCTACCAACTAATCTGACTGGCTGGCAGCTGAATACGAGTACACCATGGCTACCTGATCAAGGTAGCTCTGGAAAGGAAGAGATATGCTAGTGGTGGAAGGGTTGGTGTCCAGTTTTGGAAGCTGAGAGGAGGCCCACAATAGAAGTGTAATCCTTTTGATCATAATTTGCACAGTGCAACCTCCAAGGAGGTATCCACCTTGCTTTTCACTGAAGTTGGTAAAAACATAGGTTGCCCTCTTTCATCCATATTCCCTATTACACTAGATTTTGGCAGCAGCGGTGGATTGAGACCATTGACTGCTCATTAATTGACCAGCTAATGGCACCAATAGCCCTAAGGACAGGCAGTTGGCAGGCTGATTCCTTATCCACCTTCTGCACTATCAGAATACCTTGGGAGTGAGTAGAAGATCATTAGCTAGCCACCCCTTGCCTAAAAATGTATGAGCTGAGGGGGGTCATTGATCTATAAGGTATTAGGAAGACTGTATTCACTATTGTGCTTCATGATAACTGTAACTGTGAATTCAATTCACTAACAAATATTTTTGCCAATGCTTTATCTATACAATATTATTCGTGTCAATCGCTTGGAGAAATCTAAGAGTTATTGTAAAATTTTAAAACACCTAAAATAACTTTCACAGTGTAGAATAATCTTCTCTCATGTTTTGTAAACAAAATTGCCTTGTATTACATGACCTCTAACACAACCAGCTGCAAAACTAATTTAAAAGATGCACCTGGATTATTGTCATTCAATGGCACTGAGCCAGACCTTTTTTCATGGTTAATATTAATCACTTTGAGATTTTCTTAAAATATGAAAAAGTCAAATTGAAACTGATAATATGAACAATTGTGGATTATTGCTGGAGGCACTTCTGAGAATCAGTGATAGCGGTAGTACTTTTTGTCATTTGCATAAATGATTTGGATGCAAACATAAGAGATACAGTTAGTAAGTTTGCAGATGACACCAAAATTGGAGGTGTAGTGGACAGCGAAGAGGGTTACCTCAGATTACAACAGGATCTGGACCAGATAGGTCAATGGGCTGAGAAGTGGGAGATGGAGTTTAATTTAGATAAATGCGAGGTGCTGTATTTTGGGAAAGCAAATCTTAGCAGGACTTATACACTTAATGGTAAGGTCCTAGGGCGTGTTGCTGAACAAAGAGGCCTTGGAGTGCAGGTTCATAGTTCCTTGAAAGTGGAGTCACAGGTAGATAGGATAGTGAAGAAGGCGTTTGGTATGCTTTCCTTTATTGGTCAGAGTATTGAGTACAGGAGTTGGGAGGAAATGTTGCGGCTGTACAGGACATTGGTTAGGCCACTGTTGGAATATTGCGTGCAATTCTGGTCTCCTTCCTATCGGAAAGATCTTGTGAAACTTGAAAGGGTTCAGAAAAGATTTACAAGGATGTTGCCAGGGTTGGAGGATTTGAGCTATAGGGAGAGCTGAACAGGCTGGGGCTGTTTTCCCTGGAGTGTCAGAGGCTGAGGGGTGACCTTATAGAGGTTTATAAAATTATGAGGGGCATGGATAGGATAAATAGGCAAAGTCTTTTCCTTGGTGTGGCGGAGTCCAGGACTAGAGGGCACAGGTTTAGGGTGAGAGGGGAAAGATATAAAAGAGACGACCTAAGGGGCAACATTTTCACACAGAGGGTGGTACATGTATGGAATGAGCTGCCAGAGGATTTGGTGGAGGCTGGTACAATTGCAACATTTAAGAGGCATTTAGATGGGTATATGAATAGGAAGGGTTTGAAGGGATATGGGTCGGGTGCTGGCAGGTGGGACTAGATTGGGTTGGGATATCTGGTCGGCATGGACAGGGTGGACCGAAGGGTCTGTTTCCATGCTGTACATCTCTATGACTCTATGACTCTAATAGATAAATTCTAGCACCAATACTAATAGTTTGATTGCAATTCAAATAGTAATCATAGGAATAGCAATTGTACATCTAATAGTAATAGTGGAAGTAATAGTTAACTGAAGCAATCGTTGATTTAGGTACAGAAGGAGACCATTAATTTTATTTTCCCCATTGGATTTGTTCCTGTAATCTTATTTATCTGCTATTTCCTTGTACACTTTCATGCTTTTTCTTTTTGTGTGTTTTATCTAATTCCTTAGTGACAGTGGTGATTGACCCCAGGAAATGCATTTCATATTCTCATAATCCATTGAATTTTTAAAAAACCCTTCTAATCTTCTCCTTTGTGTTTCCATGTCACTTCTGAGTTTGTATACCCTTGGTATTTAAGCCCTTTCTAAATTTTGAATGTTTCTATTGTACTCCACCATCCCTCATTCTGACGTCTCTGTTATAGCGAGCATATTTAATTTCTTTATGTCACAAGTACACCCTCTCGCCTGTTGACATTGTCTCATGTTGCAGGCTTTATCATTTCCCAATGACCTAATATGCTTTCTATAGTTGATTCAACCGAGGTACTTCTGTTGGCTCATTCTGTTATCCTAAACTATGCTATCCTGAATTCTATTGACACATTTCACACCATTTTCCACTTTTGATTTGGGTTTTGCCGTCCTTAAATCCTCTGCTTCCTTACTCAGTTAAAAATCCGATCAATTTATGTGTATTTCTGTGACAGCTTTTGAGCTCCAATATTGTTTGACTGAAACAATACAGGATTTGGTTAAATGGAATTATGTTCTTAATACATGCCTTATTATCTTAATTTTGTTGGCATGTTAACTTGCCTTTTGTTTCCACCAAGCTGTAAAATAAAATTTTGCAAAAACTATGCTTTATCCACTGAAAGGTTTGCGTATAAGCCAGTGTAGGTGAACGCAATCCAGTTTTTTAAAAAGGCTAACAGTTGCTGCTTTAGTTCGTTGGATGTTCTGACGATGATTATAGTGGACTGCCATTATTAAAGGGCATTCTATTTAAGGGTGACTACATCACTGTGAAGAGTTGATAAAGTGTCTGTTGACTGGGATTAAATATCACAATAGCAGTTGAGATAATGATCAGACAAAACATTGCAACTGTGTTGAAACTATATGGTGAGCTGATTATAAAATGGACTCTGCATTTTATCATTGATAAGGACGGTTGTCTGCACAACCCAAAAGCAATCAAAATTATCACTGCCAATCATAATATCTCCAGACATTTTCATTAGATAGAGAAAGTTTTCACATACCTGAAATACATGCAAGCAAATGTTAGGTAGCACAAAAATATCTTATAAAAATAACATTTCAAGGAAGTTGAACTCAAAATGTTTCATAAACATTTCTATAAAACTTTTGTTGCTTCTGGTGTTATTCTACTGCATTTGCTGATGAGCAAAGTTAAGTAAAAATAAGGTGGTATGTTTGATCAAAATGGTCACTCTCACTACAGCTACAATTCAAAATCATGATAAAATCATGCACACTCAAAGCACAATGAATGTGATGATGATGTAACTATAACCACAATCATCATGTGTCAGTATTCTGCTAAAGGATTGGGGCCTCTTTAGCACAAAGCATGATTCTCTACAGACTTACCATTTTGGGCAACTTGTTAATAAACATTGCTAAAAGGAACCTAGAAGTCTAGCCTGGGATTGTTTAATGAACAAAAGAGCCCATTTAGTAGCAGCAGTGAAGGTAAAGTCAGCATTTTCCTAGCAGACGGTAGGGCTGCTCTCACATTATATAGAATCAACTGGTGGTGGTTTCATCTGATGGTGACCACACCTCAGGCAAAGGGAGAGGTTGAGAAAGAAAGCCACTCATGTTAACCTCAGTCAGTGTGGGTATTGAACCCACATTGTTGGTGTTACTCTGCATTGAATTAGAATTAGAATTAAACTTAGCTTTATTGTCACATATACTCACGGGAATGCAGTGAAAAGTTCACAAGTCACTACATACAGTGCCATCTTAGGAATCAAGGTACCTAGATTCAGACTCTTTAAATTCTTAGAGGATTTTTTTTTAAATAAATAAAAAGTCCAGCAATAAATTAGAAAAATAGAGAAATAAGAGATCAGAGTAATAGTCTTTCCAATCCAAATGCAGTGGGCTTCACCTCGAGGCCAGGAGTTTGAATCCACACTGAGACCAGGAGTTTGAGACCACATGAAAGAAAACAGTCATCCAGCTAACTGAACAAACCAATCCCAGCAATCGAGTTATCAGTCTAAGATATATGCTGTGTTTTTTACAGAAGGACTTTAAGAACTACATAACACATTGAAAAGACTAAAACAAAAATTGTTATTGAATGTGCCCATTGCAATCAATGGTCTCAGAAGCAGGGAAATTGGAAGACTCCTTTATTAATAGCTTTTATAGATTGGATAGTTCATACGATAAATGACGTGTTGAAGAATGAGCATATTTGAGGCAAAACAGTGGTCATGCTCCTTAATACCAAGATCTTCAATGTCTACAATCTAAAGAATATAATAAGTAGAGCACTTGGTTCAGCGTACCAGTCAGTTGAGTGACAAGAATAGAACTAGAATGACTCACCGAGGCTGAGTCGGTGCGTGTAAGTTGGCTAGTTCAAAGAAATCTGCCATGCCCAACAAGAAGCCCGCCAAGATTGGGGCAAAAGGTGAGAATGGACATTTTGTATTACTGGCAGTGAGCAAGGAGACAGTAGGATGAACAATGCATTCAGTGCAGTAGACTCATTTATTTTCAGCAGTATTGCCCAAGTTTAATCATCCTTTAAAAATAAATTAAGTGAACACCACCAAAACAATGATGAACACAACAAATTGAACAGGAGGAAGAAGACAACAAAAATCACACCCTTTTTTGTCCAACTCAATGCTGTTGGCCCATTATTGTGTGGTGGTCTTCCCTGGAATGAATGAGAGAGAGAGATTAAGTGAGATGAAAGTAGTTGGTATAGTTGTTAATACTGATACAGCTGGGTCAAAAGTAGTGATCTGCCTGAGTAGCAAAGAGGTCAGCACAGAGGTTAAGCAGGACCAATGGTACGTGGAACTGGATAGGCAAGAGCGAGTGAGGGAGCATGTTGCATACAGTTGTGTGTGTGGCAGACTATGAGTTGTGGTGGGAGGTGGGAGGCGGGTCCTCCAGCAGAGTGCAGTCTTAGAGAGAAGATGTGGAACTCACACTAGCAAAGCGAAGTGGAGAGATCACTGACCTTCTTTCTACAGTGCTGGGCAGTCCTCTAGATGGATGAGACTACACTGACCGAGGTGATAACCTCAGACCAGCTGGTATGGACTAGTGTCATGGCCTCTTCTGCCAGTCAGCAGGACCTCCAGGTTCATGTCCACAAAAGTAGGCACCAATTTTCCTTACCTATCACATTTGGCGCAATTGTCATGAACCATATAGGACAGCTGCGAACTGAAAAACCACGACCAACTGTATAACTTTCTTTTAAAGATGTGCCAATATGTCCTGGGATATGCCAGCAGTGGCATGTACTTCTGATTATAACAAGCGGGGAAAAGAAAAATCCGGCTAGCATCAGACATGAGGGGTTAGTAGCCAATGAGATGAGTTTGGGATGATCACACAGAAAAAAAATGTGCTAGGCTTCGTGGAGAAAAGTCCCACCTGAAACCCCTCAAAAATGACACCGAGTCAAATATGAGAAGATTCAGCTCGATGAGTTCTAGCGTGAGCTGGTACGAAAAACTGAAGACCCCATGTCAAAACAAAAAAAGTTCAATGGAAAAATAAAACTGAAGTAGATATATTTATTTTCATCAGAAAATGTTGAAATACAATCATATTCTATCCAACAGTAATCTCTTTTTTAAAAAAATTGTGATTCGCTCGTTGTGAAAATGAATTCATCAAATTAAGGCTCATTGAGTTTTTTTAACTGATTCGATGCTTGTTCAAAGTTTGTGCGAAGATTTGTAGCTCGGGTGCTCGTTGTTGTGGTTCTGTTCGCCGAGCTGGAAGTTTTTGTTGCAAACGTTTCGTCCCCTGGCTATGCGACATCATTAGTGCTTGGGAGCCTCCTGCGAAGCCAGGGGACGAAAGTCATGATGTCGCCTAGCCACGGGACGAAACGTTTGCAACAAAAACTTCCAGCTCGGCGAACAGAACCACAGCATCGATGCTTGTACCTGTTACAGTATGAGAAGGGACACAAACTTAAATTGCAACAATAAATCCATCACATACAGACATGAAAAGTCCCAACTTGAGTTGAGAGAGTAACATGAAAGAGTATAAAGCCTTTAACCTTTTAAACCTGTACCTCTCGACACTAACAGTTGGCAACAGTAAAACAGACACAGCAAGGTTACAGTTCTACATCTGAGAAAGATCTTACAAGGATTAAATTGTCCTTTTAAATAGGAAGTGAAAGTCATTTAAAGTAAATTAATGGGGGAAGGGATGCACCTATTCTGGGTGGTAAAATGCAGCCATTTAACCTGTAATCCGAAAACATCTGCAAAGAATTATCTGTAGCACTGAAAATATGATTGTTATTTGAAACATCAATCAGAGATGAGAAAGACCTTTCCGAAAACAAACCTATCTTGTATTTTTTTTTGCTCTAAATACAAAGGCAAAGCATAACTCTCTTTAATGTAAACGCCAAGAATTTTGCTGTATCAAATTAGGAAAGTGAGGGGAAAAGGGTTATAATGTTGGGAATATTGCCAATTCATATGAATTCTTCTGTGCAGCACAGACGTTTATTAGTTTCAGTCACTATACATTTTGGAAATTAGTTTCTACAATTTCTTATATTCTTTTGTAACAGATTGTAACAGAGTTTTGAGCTAAGAGCCCAGCCCACAGCAAAAAGAGAAAGCTTTAAAAGGGTTCCCACAGCTGTGAAAACAGAGGCTTGCGGCTGTGTGTAGAGTACATCAAACAGCTGCTTCAGGTGACTGAACACCTTGAGTCCCATTCATCAAGTGTTGTTTACACTAGCTGACAGGGCAGGCATTGAGAATTACCTCTCAGCTCTGCAGTATGTACACAGACGAGAAGGTTACTCATGTGGCATGTGCATATTCATTGCGGTAAACTCTTTACGAGTGCCATTTGATGAGCACCTAGATTTTTCCCAGGATTGGTGTCCAAACACATGCTTATGTTAATTCCAATGACCCATGTCTGCTAAAGATATTTATGGAATTACTGGTTAAGCTCAGGCAAAGAAAAGTGGAACCATTCAAACCTGCTTT
Organism: Chiloscyllium plagiosum; assembly: GCF_004010195.1. Classification (NCBI taxonomy): domain Eukaryota; kingdom Metazoa; phylum Chordata; class Chondrichthyes; order Orectolobiformes; family Hemiscylliidae; genus Chiloscyllium; species Chiloscyllium plagiosum. Next base: position 83,116,184 of record NC_057716.1, on the reverse strand, counting down.
TTTCTCACCTAATATTTATCCTCAGCTGAGGCTCAGAGGTTGTGTTTTAGGTAGAAAAAGACGTTAATTCATTCTTATAATAAACAGAACAGTGCAAACATGAATGGGATATTTTTGTATTCTCCTCATGAACATTGAAAGGTTATAATTATGAAATAATAAGTTTCTATAGAAAAGTGTCAGGTATGAAAGGTTGAAGCTCAAATTGCAGTGATCTCTAGAGTAAGGCAAGGAAAATTCACATTTAATAAATGAACATAAATAACATTGGATGTTTATGTTCATGATACATTGTGTTAATACCTGTGATTCATTACAGAAATACTTTCAAAAGAAAGGCCCTAGAAACACATTTCTTATGCAAGGCGTGAGAATGCTATACATTTCTGACATTAGAAATCTGTAGATACCTATTATTATCCATCAATGGTGAACAAAATTATTTAGTAGCAGTGATAAAATGCACTTCAGGATGTACGATTCAAATTATAGAGGCATAATGGATTGATGGAATATGAGAAACAAGTGAAATGACATTAGTCCACCGAACTCATGAGAGCCATAGATGTGAATCGTCAAATATGAAACATTCCTGAGGTGCAAGATGCAATTTGATTTTCCCATTTTTTCATACTCTACAAAGTCATTTTTTTATTCTATTAATTATTCAGTGACACCTGAGTGTGCTTTTTAAAATTACTTCCAAATGTGGCATTTCATTAAAAAAAAATAACCTTTTGTTTTACAAAGTATTTTTCAGGCAGATGTGCAATTGATGCACCTAACATATCTTACCAACTTTCTGCAAAATTACCTGGTTACAGTGTTAAATCATGGAGCTCATTTCCTGACAGGAAACGTTTGAACCCAGGCATAGCAGCTGATATTAACTGTCCGTCTCCCCCTACAACAGGCCAGGGAGGGTCAGAGGATGGTGGTAAATATGTAAGATCAAGTAATGTGATCCTAACTTGCTGCATATTCGCCTGGCACCATTTTCACAGCAGCAGGTGTGCGATGTCTCTGCACATTGCCATGGAGGAGCAGGGCCCCTCATTGATGCATTTAAATCTCAAGCCTATTGTACAATTGGAAGCTGTAATTAAATTGAACATTGGCCGACAAAGTTTCCCAGGGTTTGACAAATGGAAAGCAGATGAACTACTGCTGACAGAAGTTAAGTCCTATTTGGTTCATAAACAAAGAAGAACAGGAGGACCCTGTGACAACCCAAATAAAGGTTCTGCTGTGATTATCTGAGCCACAACCCTGCTGAACCCCTGATCATTGAATTCGCCTCCCTGAATGACTGTAGTCCAACACATACCACCACAATCCAATTTTTGCCTCTATCTCCCCAGTTGTCATCCCCAATGATCCCATAGGACTATAAGATGTAGGAGCAGAAGTGGGCCATTTCACCTATCTAGAGTCAAGGTTAGAGTGATGCTGGAAAGCACAGCAGGTCAGACAGCATCTGAGGAGCAAGAAAATCAATGTTTTGGGCAAAAGCCCTTCATCAGGGAGGATTCCTGATGAAGGGCTTTTGCCCAAAACATTGATTTTCCTGCTTCTCAAATTCTGCCTGACCTGCTGTCCTTTTCCAGCACCACTCTAATCTTGACTCTAGTCTCCAGCATCTGCAGTATCCACCCCCACCCATTTCACCTATGCAGTCTGCTCTGTCACTCAATGAGTTTATAGCTGATCTGATAATCCTTAATTTCCCTTTTCTGCCTTATTCCCATTGTACTTCATGATTTGAAATTTCTACACTTAAGAACCCAGCTTTGACATCCTTCTGTGGCAAAGAATTCCACAGATTCACTATACACAGGAAAAAAAGAATCTTTCTCATCTCTGGGCGACTCCTCATTCTGAGGTTATGCTCTCAGGTCCGAGATTCTCATACAAAATGAAATGACCTCTCTGCCTCTACCCTGTCAAGCAACTAGTAATCTTAAATGTTCAATAAAAGGTCTCCTTTCCTTCTTCTAAACTCCAAAGAGTATAAGCCAAACTTACGCAACTTCTCCTCACAAGGAAATCTCTCCCAATGTGGGATCAACCTAGAGAACTTCCTCTGGACTGCCTCCAATGCCAGTACATCTTTCCTTAGATGAGGAGACTAAAACTGTTCACCATAACCCAGATGCTGCTTCCCAGTATTGGCTTTCTTCTGCAATCATGCAGCCTGTTGATGTGGATGACTGTCAGGTAAGAAACAAAATTAAGGAAAAACAGACTTTATTTTCAACTGTTTATCCCCAGGATATTACGCATTCCTGCCTTGCTGGTGCACTCCTACCCTCTCTGCCTTACTTTAAATACAAATCATTAATTGATGTTGCCATTTTTTTTGTTGTCTTTCATTTGAAATGATGGAGGGCAAATGTCACGGCCATCCAATTTACACCAAACAAAGTTTATACCCAGTGGCTGGGAGTATTCACCTTTTCCTATGTGGTGTTTTTGACAAAGTCATTTGCCTGACAATACTTCATCCCCAAAGCATTTATAATAATGAAAAATAATAATATTTCTCACTGTAATTCCTATGGTGCAATACTTAAAGCCAGAAAGCACTCTGCCCTTATCCACCATGCTTATATACATCCTCAAAGCACTTAATAAATTTCTTAAATGCAATGTGTCAGTCCTGAACTCATGCTGTTTCTAATTAATGTTCCTCATAATGATCACTTATACCAACTCATATTGCAGTTTCAACAAAATAAAATTTTAGAATCCACGATGATAGGCTCTCTGTAATTCAATATTTTGCTGTAAGTGTGCAAGGCAAGGATCAGTTTAGGCACTAATCACTCAAAAGCAGCTCCTCTAGGCAGTCATGTCACGTGTATGCTGAAGCAAGTGTTCTACTTGGAACAAAGATACAGAAGGACACTTCTAGAATGCTCGAGGGATGACTTCAAAGCACCCCTGATGAGGTCAAACATTTTTGCTGACTCATGGGAATCCTACCTTGTGACTGAGCAAAATAGAGGAGGTTCATTCAGGAAGGTATTAGACACATCGAGATGTTTCTTTGGAAACATGCAGAGCCAAAGGCGAGGTATTGGAGAGAGAGCATACAAACCTGTAAAGAACTATGTTATCCGACACTTCAAACATCACTTGCTTCAGTTTGGCAAAGTCTATAGATTGCACATTGGTGACTTACCAACCATCTCAGAACCCATCAAACTGGAGCGATAAAAAAATCCTTATTCTAAAACTGTTGCGTAAGAGAACAGAAGTTGTAATTTGTAGCATTTTATGATGCTTTCAAGATACTTATAGAGTCATTCTGATATCAGTGCATACAACATTTCAAATTTACTATGAAGGTTAATGGCTTTTTGATTTTATTCTAGATTTAATATTGAGGATAATTCTATCAATTGCTGGCTTAAATATATGATGTTCCCCTTTTTTTAACCCTTCCATTGTTGTACCTGATGTCCTGTTTACATAAAATTAATTTAATTGTCTGAATTTTTTTCAATTAGGACTAGCAGGAAGTAGCTATTGGTTGGACAGGACTTTCTCTGACAATTCTTCCTCATATTTGCAGTAGTAGCTACTGGTGCCAAGCATTTTAAATGACAAGGAGCAGCAAAAGATATACAACGAATTCAAGCATGCTGGCATATCTGTCAGGACCTGGATTAAAATTGCAATCCTTTGCTTGGAAGCCTAACGTCCTGCCAGTTAAGTCCCCAGGCCCTCATGAGTTAATTACAGATTCACACCAAACACTGTACAGTACTTTCAAGGGTCCACTGACAAGTGATGAAAAAAAGTACCTGTTATCTTTTGCCAAGGAATGATATGATGCTCAGTAAGTCAAGACTCTCACCCACTCATCTCTTGTGTCCTTGACTATGACAACCTGTAATTTGATTTATGCTAGTGTATACCAATTTTGACCTTTTAGAAAAATGAAATCACGTTTCACTACCCACTTACTTTGCTTTCATTTATTTCTGGGCTACATTCAAATATTTAATCACTTGAACCTTATCAATTTCTTTTAGCAAGATTTCTCTCTTCCATACTAAATGATTTCTCATAGTAATTGATTTTTTTAAGCTAATTTTTAGCATTATTTATAAGAAATATGTAGAAATTTGAAAAGGGCAAATGTTTAAATCATTTAAAAAATGCAGAGCATCTATGAAATCTGACATTGATAGTTTGAAATGACAAACATAACTAAAATTATGCATTGAACAATAAATTTTAATATCACATTTAAATGCAAAACATTCTGATTAAGGAAATACTTAACATATAACATTATTTTCAGATGTTGATTGACCTTGTTGCACTTCTACCGTTTTCTATATTATTTCAGATTTTCAGCATTCATTGTTTTATTTTCACTTCCATGTGTTGTGTCAGCATCTAAGATAGGAAAGTTTTTGTTATTTTTTGGCATTCATCATGGTCACCTAAGAAGCCAAGGAATATGATATGCAATATGATATGCAATATGATATATTGCAGAGGTCTCCTTGGAACTAAGTTAATCCTGAATAAATATCAAAGTTAGGTCCAGATTAAATTCAGCATCTAAGACTTCCATTAAGCTTCCACAACTTGGGAAAGTCTCAAAGGAAATGTCAAATTATAACTTCATATGACATTATCTTACTTCTAATACTAGTTCACCAGCTTCCCCATTTCATCCCTTTATTTGTCATAAATTAACAAGCACACAGGATCTGATATCAAAATGTAAGGTCCTTTGTAGCGTGCTACAGAGTATCATCTGTGCTAAACTTTAATTTATCAAGTAATCATTTTTGTGGTGCAAGTCTCTCATCTTTTCATATGTACTTCCATAAAATACAAGGTGTTTCCTATCTTGGATTCAATGATTTAGAAATAGAAAATATCAGGCCTGAATGAAGGTGAGTGACAATAGGGAGATTTTAGCAGACATTTTACTGCAGCACTGTGTAATGAATGTGCCTATTATCCATGATTGATTGTATTTCTATGAGAAACACTTAGAGTAGTTGAATAATAATGACTAGGCATAAGTATTAAAGCAAACTAATTTTTTTAACTATTATGATTATCTCAGGTGCAAATAGCATTATTATTTTGTGTGAATTTTATGGTGCATTGATCTTGAAAATGATACTATTTGCAAATATCGACAGACTATTTATATATTATTCAGGCTTTCTTCCAACACTTTTAACTCCAAAGACAGTCGAGCTTTTCATGAATCAAAGCCAGAACCTTTTGTGATTCACGACTGTGGTAACATCCCACAGGATTAACAATTACCCTTCAACCAGGTGAGATCCATTGCAATGCCTTGTTTTCTCTTATACTGTTAAGCTATTACATTGAAGTAAAATGAAGTAAGATTCAATCACAGTTATGATAATTACACCAAAGAAGATCACCACATCAAGTCATAGAGCTACTGGTAATGAGAATAAAAGGAATATTCATTAATAAATTTTTAGGATTAAAATATCTTTCTCAGCATATATCTCGGATACAGGATTTCAACACACTTTGGAGAAAACAATCCTTTGCAAACTGTTAATGCAATGCTTGCATTTAGGTTCTGTATGGAACTAAAGTATAATTTCTAAGCCATCTCGCTCATAAACTGCCTAAGAATCAGACTGGTAACATTGTAATAAAAATGCTATTGTAGAACAGTTCTGTTGACAGAGACATTTAAGTCAGAGGTAGTCTGCCTTCGCAAATGAATGAAGAAGATCCTATGGCACTTTTTCCCAGAAAAGCAGAGAAGTTCTCATCAATATCCTGGCCAAGTTTTGTGCCTCAACCAACATTACTATTAGATTGCTTAGTTATTATTATACTGCTGTTTGTGGGATCTTGCCAGTTACAAATTAGTTATTGCATTTCTTCGATTACAGTGGTGACGGTGCTTCAAAAATACCTCAAGCTGCAACACACTTTAGATATTTTGAGTTCATATAGCTATTATATGGATCCAACTTTTTCTTTCCTCTTTCAGTTGGTGCAGTTTCTCACAGCTGACCTAGACATTACAGATGTATTCTGGATCAGTGATGCTGGAAGAGCACAGCAGTTCAGGCAGCATCCGAGGACAGGCAAAATCCGAGGACAGGCAAAATCCTCGGATTTTGCCTGTCCTCAGATGCTGCCTGAACTGCTGTGCTCTTCCAGCACCACTGATCCAGAATCTGGTTTCCAGCATCTGCAGTCATTGTTTTTACCCCATTACAGATGTATTACCAACTGATGGAAATATTATTTTGCTAATACATAGAACAAAGTTTCTGCATGTTGCCACATTTCCAAATCAAAGAAACAGCTTCTGTACTCACAAATAGTCTAAAGATGTCCAAGTTAGATGGATTGGCCAGGCTAAGTTACCCATAGTGTCCAGGGATGTGTAGATTCGGCATTGGCCATGGGAAATACAGAGTTACAGGGAAAGAGTAGGGGGACTGGGGGCATTCTAGCGAAGTTTGCCGATGATACAAAGTTAGGTGGACAGGCAGGTAGTACTGAGGAAGTGGGGAGGCTGCAGAAGGATCTAGACAGTTTGGAAGAGTGGTCCAGGAAATGGCTGATGGAATTCAATGTGAGCAAATGTGAGGTCTTGCACTTTGGAAAAAAGAATACAAACATGGACTACTTTCTAAATGGTGAGAAAATTCGCAAAGCCAAAGTACAAAGGGATCTGGGAGTGCTAGTTGAGGATTCTCTAAAGGTAAACATGCAGGTTGAGTCCGCGATTAAGAAAGCGAATGTAATGTTGTCATTTATCACAAAAGGGTTGGAATATAAAAGCACCGTTGTGCTACTGAGACTTTATAAAGCTCTGGTTAGGCCCCATTTGGAGTACAGTGTCCAGTTTTGGTTCCCACACTTCAGGAAGGACATACTGGCACTGGAGCGTGTCCAGCGGAGATTCACACGGATGATCCCTGGAATGGTAGGTCTAACATACGAGGAACGGCTGAGGATCCTGGGATTGTATTCATTGGAGTTTAGAAGATTAAGGGGAGATCTAATAGAAACTTACAAGATAATACATGGCTTGGAGAGGGTGGACGCTAGGAAATTGTTTCCGTTAGGCAAGGAGACTAGGACCCGTGGACACAGCCTTAGAATTAGAGCGGGTAAATTCAGAACAGAAATGCGGAGACATTTCTTCAGCCAGAGAGTGGTGGGCTGTGGAATTCATTGCCGCAGAGTGCAGTGGAGGCTGGGTCGCTGAATGTCTTCAAGGCAGAGATTGATAAATTCTTGATGTCACAAGGTATTAAGGGCTACGAGGAGAACGCGGGTAAGTGGAGCTGAAATGCCCATCAGCCATGATTGAATGGCGGAGTGGACTCGATGGGCCGAATGGCCTTACTTCCGCTCCTATGTCTTATGGTCTTATGGTCTTACGGATGGGTCTGCTTGCGTGCTCTTTGGAGGGTTTCTGTGGACTCACTGAGCTGAATGGCCTGTTTCCACATTATAGGAATTCTATGGAACAGCTAGAGGTGAATCTCCAATTTGCACTTTATTTTTTAAAAAATTCTTATTCACTTAGGGTATATAGGCATTGGCTGTTAGTCCGGCCTTCATTGTTCTCCCTAATTGGCCACAGAGAAGTTAAGAGTTAACCACATTGCTGTGGGTTTGGAGTCACATGTCAATAAGGTACTGAAACAGATGACTTTTGTTTTACATCAATTGACAATACATGGTCACAGTTAGGCTAGCTTTTAATTCCATATTTCAATTGAAGTGAAATTTCATCATGTGCAGTGATGGGATTCAAACTCATGTCCCCAGAATATTAGGCTGGTGTTCTGGATTACCAGTTCAATAACTTCAACTTTGCTAGAACGCTTAGATACCACATTTGATCAAATACTCTCATCATATCATGGGCACCTTGCCTCTTGGATCAGCACTTATTTTGCGGTTAGAAACTGTGTGGCCCTGCCAGAGATCATTGTTATGTCGTAGGCAGGTGTCAAACCAATTTGTAAAAAATGAGATGAATAGCTCCTGGTCTCTTTTTTGGAGTTGTTGGTTGAGGGAGAATATGCTCAGGACACCAGGGACTCCTTGGGGCAGATTTTAACTTTGTGCAAGAATGTAATATCAGAAACTTGCTCTCTATTTCTCCTGATTATTGGGGGGATAAAAGGATAAATGTAAAATATGGCAGTCAATTCACCACCACTGGTTCTGCACACAAAATATTGCAATTTCATTGGAGTATCATGTCTTATGGATCAGGCCAGATCCCCTCAAAACATCTCAAGCAGGTAGCCCAGACCCTAAATTTGCCAGTTGTTTTAAGCAGATGTGAAGTGGATATCCCAGGAGAGAATCAGCTGGTTAAACGACTTAGTTTTAAACAAAAAAGAATTTATTTACAAGATTATTGAATGAAACACAAAAAACAGAAAACAGAATACCAAATAACTCATCCTATCTGAAAACCCAACAGACTATCCCAACTTAATGGTGCTGTTCCAAATACTTGCAACAATCTCCACACAAAAAGGTAATATTAAACACAGAGTCTTACAGGAGAGAAGTCAGACATAGAGAGTACCAGCCTGGACCTGCAGCTTTTTGTTATGTTATTGCTTTAAAACAAAACAAGATTTGGGGGTGCCAATGTTGGACTGGGGTGGACAAAGTTAAAAAATGCACAACACCAGCTTATAGTCCAGGTTATGGTCCAACAGGTTCATTTGGAAGCATTAGCTTTCAGAGTTCTGCTCCTTCATGAAGGAGGAGTGCTCTGAAAGTTAGTGCTTCCAAATGAACCTGTTCAACTATAACCTGGTGTTGTGTGATTTTTAACTAAAAGAAAACCCCCAGAGAAAAACCTGAGCGAGGAGAACTGGCCACTGCCCTATCATTGTATAAGTTTTCTTTTAACTTGAAAGCCCTCTGCCTGAGGCAGTACCTGTTAGCTACAAACAAATTGGCCCTTAAACCCTTCAACCTCCAGACCTTTCAGAGTCTGTGTTGTTTGCAAGCTCTCTAATAAAAAAAGTCAAGAACAGCATAGCCTTGTTAAAGGAGCAACTTCGTCATACATGGGATCACCTAGAACAAACAGATTCTCCACTTCACGCCTCATCCAAAATGTGAATGTACATTCCTCTGTACAATTTTTTTTCTGGTATGCTGCTGCTTTGAAATAGTGCATTGAACCCAAATACTTTAATCTGTGCATGAAACAGTGACCGACTGAACCAATCTGATTTTCATATAGCGAGTTTATGCTAAATTCTAAAGCAAATTTTGGTTGAAGGTGAGGTAATTCCTTTGTGATGCTAAATACTTGAGATTGCTTTTGGTGTGTTTTCATAGGAGTTTCTATACATTTGACGATTTAATATTCTCAGATGAGTCAGGTGACATGATTAACTAATAATGAAAAATAATTACTATTTGAGTGGCAATATTCCAGTCCAAGGTACTGATATCCTTTTCCTGCGTATTCTATTAGATTATATTGAAATCTATAAAGTAAGAAAAGTGTTTATCCTCTTTTGTTTTATGTAATTATTTAATTCCATTCTGTTTCTTTAACAGCAACAACTTTAAGCCAGGAAGCATCAACCACTTTAGTTAGTACATTTTTTGAAATGGGGCCCAGCTTTTACTTCGAAGGGCACTGTGACATTTTAATAATTGTTATGGATTTTTAAAAAGTATTGCATAATAATATGTAATATAAAGGACATACTGCAGTGGTACGTACTGTTTCTGGAAAGGATTCAATCAGCTGTTGGCAGGAACCCTTGAAATTTTGGGACATAACACAGAAACCACTGCAACAATTATAGCTATAATAACACTTTATATAGACCATTGTCACACAATGAATCATATGTTATAATGATTAGGGTTACTCCATAACTCAGGGTTGGATTTATTATTTGCTGTATGAATGCCATACAAATCAGTTCTAAAAACTCTAATGTTGACAATTGCTTTAATTGGAATCATTTCTTTGATTTAACACCGCTAATTTTCATTCAGGAAAATGAGCCAGTGCTGCTAAATGTTTCTTCCAACAACAATGGTCTTTGATATACCTACATTTTCACATTTAGGTTGCTGTTTGAATTCTGGTTAATTATAAAATCACAGAAACGTTAAGGGCAAAAGTCATACCTTTTGTACCTTGCTTCCTGAAAAATACCTGCAAATATTGAATAAGAATTCAATTGTCAGTCTATCATTCACCCAATACAGTTGTATTGCAAAGGAGAGATGTGAAGAAACCCAATTAGATCAGTTCTAGATCAGTTCTGCACATTCTCAAGTTGAAAGGAAGCAGGATCCCCAGGAACGACGCAATGAGCAAATAAGGATGTAAATGGAAAAATCAGGTACATTGATGCTAATACCAAATTTCCCATGACAGAAGCTTAGTCTGGTGCCTGCAAACCCTGTAAGAAGCTGTTAAGTCGAGTGAATTGAAGAACTTTCTCCTCTTAGATTTGTGGATGTGAGCCTGTGTTGGGCTATAATTTATTTAAAATGTAACCAAGTTGTTGCTGTTACAATGGGGCCTGGCAGGATCAATGTTAGTCTAATATGCAGAATATCCTATTGTCACTTATTCTTCATTCAGATGCTCCGATGGCAATGATTCTTCAATATAAATTGTGATCTATCTAAAATGTAAACAATCTAAAATCACCATTTAGGAAAAAGGTACTTTGTTAATCTTGCATTTCAAATTACGGCTGGGACAAAGAAAATATACATGCAAATCCCTCAGCTACTTGCTTGAATTCTAACAAGCTATACTGATGAATAATGATCTCTCGAAGTGCTAACACTATTTTATGCACTGAAATAAAATCAAGGTCATTCAGTATTATTGGGAAACAGTTTGAATAACATCTTTACCAGTGAAAGGTGACGGACTTAGTGGAAATGATGCACTCTGTTGTGGAGGAGTACGAAATAGTGACACACAGGAAAATGTCTCTCTAGGTCAGAGGTAAAGGAATGTTATGAGTGCCTTGAACAGAGTAGACCACTTGACCCTTTCATAACAACCTTAACATTCCTTTATCCTTAACTCTCTAGTTCCATTTTAACTTGTATTCTGATGTTCTAAATTTAAGAAAACTCAATTACATCTGACATAAGTGTTAAAATTTAGCTACGCATGTTAACCCTGAACTCAGTCAAAGATTCCTTGACCATTTCATTTGTCCTGCATAATATTGCTTCTATGCAATGTAGAACTCACTTACATGCTTGGCAAACAAACAAAAAAACAAAAAACAAAATATATAAGTCAATTTCGTGGGCAAATGCAATGTGGTATGGCACCATGTCACAGAGGTCAAGACAATCACAGATTTAGTCCACAGTCAGTATCGGATTAAATAATTTCAACAAAGTTATGTTGCTATGACTTGGTGGAGCTAATTGCTTCTCTCAATTGCATTCAAGAAAATCTGACAATAATAAGTTTAAAAATAGTTTACAGAGGATATGGAACAGTGAGGCAAAGGATTCTAAACTATCACTAAATCTATGCTGTATAGCTCATGACTTCACTTTAATAAGTCGCAAACAGCAGCTATCTCTTACATTTAACAATTTTACATTTTGAAATAGGAGAGATTAAGGTATTCTAAGCAAAGCCCCATCAACACTTGACACATTCAAGCGTTCATCCTCTGCTCATCTAATTAATTTTCTCTAATGTTAATATTTCTAGGTTCAAGTTTGATATTTTGACACTTTTCATAAGGCCACTTGTATGCAGTCTCTCATGATATGGTGTGGTCTAAATCTGGTATTATTTAAAGTCACTCTCTAGGTCTTAGTGTATTTAACAGGACCTGGGGCCATTTTCATAACCTGTTAGGTTTTCCACTGATTTCCCACGGTTTTAGTAAACCTATCAGGAATCCAGCTTTAACATAAATATGTTGTAGCACAGAAGTTAAATTATTTCAATCTATATTGTTTTTACCTTTTTAACCAATTAAAATAGTTGAAACACAATTAGATAAAAAGCAAATCAGCATTTGAAGGCAAAAAGAGAAAACTGCAGAACTACACACTTTAAAGAAAAGGCAACCCACTGGCTCAGCATGTTGATGTGCTAGCATGCTGTGCTTGAGAGCAGTAGGATACAGGTTTATCCTCAGGAATCCATGTACAATAAGTGCTTGATCTTAAACAGGCCATCTGGTTGAGGGAGGGGGGTTGTAAAGGAGAGGAAGAGTTCTGCCAAGAGTGGAGGCAAGGAGATGAATGATTAAATGATAGGGCAAGACAGACTTGCACATCGCCAATCAGCCAGGACAATAGAGACTTTGCCAAGGACTTGGTAACAGGCTGTCTTTTTTTAAAAAGAATCATTGGGCTGAAGTTAGTTCATGTCTGTGTTTGCTTCTATGTGCATGTATAAAATGTAAAATGTAAAATAGCTTTCAGGACAAGAGGAAGAAAGATTCTCAAATCAATAAGAGAAACAAAAGGACTCCTAAGAGATGAATGGAAAACTTTGATTTTCCAAATACCATACACTTAGGGAGGAAATGCACTTCATAAATATATACTTATGTATAATAATAGCCTGTATTATGTAAAACAACATTGCAGTATCCCTTAGTATTTGAATTCCAGTTTCATATTGGTAACTCATACTTAAATGATAGATAATTGTTTTTATCAATCTTACAGTTTCCTGTTCTCTTGCTTTTCAACTGTATTTACATTGGAGTCTGTGAGTCTGATTTTCAAACATTTTGTGGTAAAGCAATTTACAAGTTGTAAATGGGAGACACACCATACTACTCACAATTTAGTCTTGTGACTGTTCCTGCTTTGATTATTTTTTAAAGGCTATGTAAGTTGTGACATTCTCAAATGGCTGGTAATTTAATATTTGAGATATGAAGAGTTCTTAATTTTTAGCACTTTGAATGTGATTAATCCCTTACCTTTATTAAAAAATATAAAGTACAGTATGGAACTCTTCAATAGATTGTGTCTGGCAATTATCCATGCATTTCAATTCAGGACTGTCCCTCTCTTCCACCTATGATGCTATCGTATATCTTGGCACTGAAATTAAACATATATTTTGAAAATTGTTCTGACCTTAGTCTTCAAAATGCAACTATTGTATCCTGATGTCTTCTGTCTTGCTTTCTGTTTTAGATAGATGTCATGCAGGAAACGTAGCTTTACCGCATTCATCTGAACTATTAACATTAATGACCAAGAATTGACACCATGTGATGTTGCAAATTGTTAGGAAAAGTCATTACAGCTCAAATATTGCTTGTAATGGGACTTACTGTTTTGGATTTTTGAGTTGAGGAATGATTTCTGGGTTGCAGCTTCACAGCTGTCGGTAGTCATCTAGCAATTTACACAAATATCCTTCCTTCATTGAACCCAAGCAGTCTATTGGGCCACAGAGGCAGCATGGCTGAGCCCAATTCTATCTCAACTTAGTATCCACATGCATGGCCTTTCCAGCAGAGGTCACTAGATAGCAGCTCGAGCTAATTCTATCCCTTCCCAAATCTAGGAGCAGTAAATTATGGTACCCTCACGTGCCACTCCAGCTGACATCAACAGGCTAAGCACTGGCTGAGAATCCAATCTTGACCTTCTGGTATACTTAAACTATTACCTCAACAGGTGGCACCTAACCTATTAGTCCATCCCAAAGGTGACTTCTGACAGTTTTGAAAGTCAGGACTTACACACGTGAATAGATTGGAATTGATTTTAAAATTCCCATTCCCTGGTTCAAGAAAGTTACAGCTGAAAAACAACATGAAAAACTTGCAAAGAAAGAGATAATTTTATGGACATTTTATTCTAGAAAACAGCCTTATCCAATGACTAATCAACTGCAGCATGTTTCTATGTTAAAGCATTTATAAATACAAATTATTGGTAATAGCCTATTATAGACAGCTTATGGATGGTGTCTAAGACTGAAGTCACAGGACCAAAGTTATCAGTGTCCTTCTTTAAATTTTAATATTTTATTTTGATTTGATTAAAATGCAAGATTTATCAAGCAATGGTTAGTTGTGGCAGGGGAATGACAAATGTCTGAGTGATTCCTAATGGTCTAGTATGGTGGTAAGATGGTGATAGCAAGTTGCATTGAGCATCATGATCTGTCCATGAAAAAGTGTACATCCAGGACCTGCCCCTTAAGGTGCAGGAGGAACTGAGTTTGCTGATAGTCGAGCTAGGGACAGTTTGTGCATTTTGAATATTGGTGAAACTAGTAGCAGAACTGAAGTTGAAAAGAGTGATGGAGGAAATACTGCAGTAACTTCAGAGATCAGCTGATACAAAGTTCAGATTATATGGGAAAGGAGGTTTAAGGTGGGTAAAAAGTTCCACAAGCTTAAGGTCCTGGTAAAGAAACAGTTAAAGGTTATGAGCAAGGTCTAAATTTCAACATGCTACAAAAATGTACAAAGGAGAAGCATTCTGTGAAATCCTCTCTGAAGAAATAGCAAGGGCCGACTTACAACCCACCCTCACTCCGTTGTTGACTGGTGCTGGGATAAAAACTATCACAAACTAAAAAATTGCAGCTGACATCTGGCCTGTTACCATTTGGAGTGGACTGGGAAGGAGGGAAGCAGGGATCCTCCTGAAACAAACTGCCAGAGCCTTAAAAATACAAGTAAGAGTCCTTCACCACATGCAGATCCTGATGAAATTTTGGCACAGTCTGCACAGAAGAACTGGCCATTCAGGATGAATGCCATAGTCCTTAAGGAATGACTACAAGCCACTGATGAAATGCTTTGGCTGCAAAAAACTCTCGCCAACTCCTGCCAGTTGTTTACAGTGTATTACTTTCTTTCCTCCTCCCCAAGTTTCTGGCATTGCCTTCCTTGGCTCCTTGATTCAAACTCAGCTTCAGAAGGAACTGCAGGATGGCCTTTCCTCAGATGCCATGCTCCTTATCAGAACTGGTAGTTCAATAAATAGCCAGTAAAATATTCCGGGCCTCTTGCCAGTTCCTTCAGATAAATAGTGTCATCTCTCTGCCCAGTGCTCACACAGTAAGAAATTTGTTCCAGCATCCTCTGGAGAATGGGCACTGGGCAAGTAACATATCTGATCATGTTAATTAAGAGAACAAACAATCATTGAGAAACATGTAGAGGCGAAACTGAGGTGAAGTATGTTAGGGAGAGAAAATAAATGTTTGGAACAGGTTCACAATCAAATGTACCATGAACATTTCAAGTGAATTTAAGTTTCTACATATGTTTTGATAGGACATTATTATGTTGAACAACATTATTTCTCAGATATATTTAGAATAAATATAAATATATATTAAGTATCAGTCAGGATAAACTGCTTAAAAAACTGTACATGCACATGTAAATCAACACTTATGTTTTAAAGAGATGCTTTCAGGAAACTCCAGAGGTCTCCCACTAATTTCCCACTGCTATTTGCATCTGGAATGGAAAAAGAAAAATTATTTGTTGCTGGGAATGTTGAGAAATTAAGGTTACTCGATGTTTAATCACAAACCTGTATCTAATCCCACTGCAATTGTAATTTCCTCACTGCACTCTGTATTTTGACTGTAATACTACTCTAAGAAAAACATCTATTAATATCTCATGAGTGACCACCCACCTGGTTTTGCTGCGTTCTCATACATGGCTGACAAGCTCAAAGATTTTGGTTAAAACATTTAAACTCCTTCTTCCCTGTACTTAAACATTGGTCTATTGGTCTAGTCTGATATACATTATGAAGTGGTAATTTCAAGACTTACATTGTTTGAGATGGGAAATTTACCTTTGAGATTCAAACATAATTTAGACAGATTGCTTTTTTACCCATCCTTCGGTTGTCCGACAGTTGTAATTTATTACTTTCTTTGTTAGAATGACATTACCCACCCTTTATGAGCCTTTGTACACAAGAGCTATGATGACTTTATAGGTGTTCTTACAGCATGACTGCACACCAGATCAGCTCCTATCCAGCTCAACTTCATAAAAAATATACAAGAACTCTGAGAAAAATAATAAAAGAAATTGCTTCCAGATGCCATGCTTTACATAACACTTGGATCCTTGCAACCTCACACCTCCCTTTGGAAAGCATTACTAGCATTAATTTGTATATATTTAACATTCTATAACAAGCTTTTGGCTTTATTGACAGAAAATATACGCTTTGGATAAAGACACTTGTTTTGTTGTTTTAGGGCTGAACCCAATTAATTAATCTCTTTTCTCCTGTGCTGATCTAATGGTATTTTTATTTCCAGACATTGTAACTACTTCAGTTTCCAGAATCATTTTTTTTTTGATTGAGGGCGTATATGTTAGACTCAGAAGTAGCAGAGAGACATTAATCCAGTTCCATCATCTTGCAATCATCTTGTCAAATGTCTCCAAGTGAACTGACATCCAGCCCCTCTACCTGATTCACAGAGACAATGCCAATTTGTATACTGTCAAATATTTCTGTTCACAGTAAGTGAGAACAGGCTATTGTTAACTGTGTGGTCTTCTTGATGCAATATACTTGGACCACATTGTTCACTGGACTAATAAATTTCTAATGTTAATTATGTTAGTTGAATTTTGCATTTTTATGCGATCATTCATGATATTGTAAACATTCATGTATGAATATCAGTAAAACATGATAAGTTAAAGTGTCAGAAAGTTCTATGAAATGAGTATCGAAAGCTTTTGATTGGACAGTCAATTTAAGTGATCCAAGGATTGCTCTGGTCACTATTCCCCCAGAATTTACCTTGAGTTAAGAAGGGAACAGGGTTTGGGAGCAGGGTGATCTTCAGATGAGAATCTTGGAAGTTTGAAGCTTAAACATTTGGGGAATTATTGGACATGGGGCTTTGGCTGGACATTACTTACAGATAAATTCTGTTGGCTCTGGCAAAAACACTCTGCCCCTCAAGGTCCACAAAAAATGTGATAAAAATACTAGACTCAGGAATTAAGCCTATCTCTACTCCTTTTGCCCACTGGGACCCCCCTAATTTAAAACAAAAATGTTTCTGGAATGGACGTACACTGCCTCTTTAAGATATTTTATTGAGCTGATCAATTCTGGAGGGTTGGTTGCTTTCCCACATCCATCCACAAGAGGTGTAATCACAAAGCTAGAATCTAAGTTCAACAGGTAATAGGGAAGATAAATGGAATGCTGGCCTTTATTTCAAAAAGAATGGTGTACAAAATCAAGGAAGTCTTGCTAATACTAAGTTAAAAAAACACACAGCAGTGATGAAGACCTGATGAAGGAGCAGTGCTCCGAAAACTAGTACCTGTACTTCCAAATAAACCTGTTGGGTTATAACCTGGTGTTGTGTGATTTTTAACTTTGTCCACCCCAGTCCAACATTGGCACCTCCTCATCATTGCTATTACTATGTAAGGCACTAGGCTTGCCACACATCGAACCCTCTGAACAATTTTAGTCCTGTTATATAGGCTATTCATACTGGTATTGGAGACAGTTATGCTGATCCTGAGTATGGAGAGATTTTCTAATGACAAATGTTTGAGCAGGTTGGACTTGTACTCATTGGAGTTTAGAAGTATGAAAGGTGATCTTATGAGAACGTATAAGATTCTTTGGAGGCTGGATAAGAGAGATGTGGAGAGATTGCTTCACCTTTTGGGAGAGTTTAGGACCAGAGGGCATAATCTCAGGAAAGGGGTCACCCAGTTAAGGCAGAAATAAGAAGAAATTTATTCTCTCAGAGAGTAGCAAATCTGTAGAATTTCTTGCCTCAGAGAGCTATTGAGGTTGGATTATTAAGAATATTCACTGCTGAGGTAGACAGGTTTTTAAACAGTAAGGGAATTGAGGGTTATGGGAGAAAGGCAGGAAAGTGGAATTAAAGATCAGATCATCCATGATTTCATAATATGCCAGAGTAGACTCCGTTGGCTGAACGACTTAATTCTGTTCCTAAGTTTTGTGGCCTTAATAGATTCTAGTGCGAGTTTGATGGATTAAACAATATTTTGCCTCCCAATACTACTCCAGCTTTCCGTGAAATTGTGAACTAGAAGTGAAAAAGTATACACATCTGCGTAGACCAAATTATTTCAGTAGGACCTGCATTCCATAATTTAGGGGAAGCCAATGAAATTTACTGGTATTAAAACAACAAAGAACATTACAGCACAGGAACAAGCCATTCGTCCTTTAAAGCCTGTGCTGATCCATATCCTCTATCTAAACCTGCCACCTATTTTCTATTGATCTGTATCCCTTTGCTCACTATCCATTAATGTATCTGTCTGGATACATCTTAAGTGATGCAATGGTTCCTGCCCCTACTACCTCTGTTGGCAGCACATTCCAGGCACCCACCAATCTCTGCATGAAGAACTTTCTGCACATATCTTCCCTAATCGGGCGGCACGGTGGCACAGTGGTTAGCACTGCTGCCTCACAGCGCCTAGAGACCCGGGTTCAATTCCCGGCTCAGGCGACTGACTGTGTGGAGTTTGCACATTCTCCCCGTGTCTGCGTGGGTTTCCTCCGGGTGCTCCGGTTTCCTCCCACAGTCCAAAGATGTGCGGGTCAGGTGAATTGGCCATGCTAAATTGCCCGTAGTGTTAGGTTAAAGGGGTAAATGTAGGGGTATGGGTGGGTTGCGCTTCGGCGGGTCGGTGTGGACTTGTTGGGCCGAAGGGCCTGTTTCCACACTGTAAGTAATCTAATCTAATCTAATCATCTCCCTCTCACTTTGAACTAGTAACTGAGGCCTCCACTCTGGGAAAAAAGTTTCTTGCTATCTACCCTGTCTATACCTCTCATAATTTTGTAAGCCTCAGTCAGGTCCCCCCCAACCTCCTTTTTTCCAATGAAAATAACCCTAATCTACTCAACCTGTCCTCATAGCTAGCACCCTCCATATCAGGCAACTTCCTGCACCCTTCCTAAATCATCTACATCCTTTTGGTAATGTGGCGAACAGAACTGTACACAGTATTCCAAATGTGGCCAAACCAAAGTCTTATACAAATGCAGCGTGACCTGTCAATTCTTGTACTCAATATCCCGTCCAAATAAGGAAAGCATACCATATTCCTTCTTGACTACTCTACTGACCCATCTTGCCACCTTCAGGGAACAATGGACGTGAACACCCAAATCTCTCTGTACATCAATTTTCCCCAGGAATTTTCCATTTACTGTACAGTTCACTTTTGAATTGGTTCTTCCAAAATGCAGCACCTCACATTTGTCTGGATTGAACTCCATCTGCCATTTCTCTGCACAACTCTCCAATCTATTTTTTTCTGCTGTATTCTCTGACAGTCCCCTTCACTATCTACTCCTCCACCAATCTTAGTGTCATCCGCAAACTTGCTAATGAGACACCCTACACCTTCCTCCAAATCATTTATGTATATCACAAACAACAGTGGTCCCAGCATGGATCCCTGTGAGACAACACTGGTCACAGGTCTCCATTTTAAAAGCACCCTTCCGCCACACTCCTCTCTGTCTCCTGTTGCCCAACCAGTTCTCTACCCATCTAGCTAGAACACCCTAGAGTTCATTTGATTTCACCTTCTTCATCAGCCAACCATGGGGAACCTTATCAAACGCCTTACAAAAGTCCATGTATATGACATCTGAATCCCTTCCATCACCAATCAACTTTGTCATCTCTTCAAAGAATTCTATTAGGTTTGTAAGACATGATTTTCCCTGCACAAAACCATGCAGCTTATCACTGATAAGCCTATTTTCTTCCAAATGAGTATATATTCTATCCCTCGGTATCTTCTCCAGTAGCTCCCCTATCACTGATGAAAATATGTTGCTGGAAAAGCGCAGCAGGTCAGGCAGCATCCAAGGAGCAGGAGAATCGATGTCTCGGGCATGAGCCCTTCTTCAGGAATGAGGAAAGTGTGCCAATCAGGCTAAGATAAAAGGTAGGGAGGAGGGACTTGGCGGAGGGGCG
>NC_057716.1:83093108-83095808 GCF_004010195.1 Chiloscyllium plagiosum | reverse complement strand
GTTGGGTTGGTGGGGGGTGTGGACCTGACGAGGGAGTCACAGAGGGTGTGGTCTTTTCGGAACGCTGATAGGGGAGGGGAGGGAAATATATCCCTGGTGGTGGGGTCTGTTTGGAGGTGGCGGAAATGACGACGGATGATACGATGTATATGGAGGTTGGTGGGGTGGTAGGTGAGGACTGGTGTGGTTCTGTTCTGGTGGCGATTGGAGGGGCGGTGCTCAAGGGCGGAGGAGAGGGAAGTGGAGGAGATGCAGTGGAGAGTATCGTCGATCACAATGCAGTCCTCACTTTCCCCTATCACTGATGTCAGACTCACAGGTCTGTAATCACCTGGATTATCCCGGCTACCCTTCTTAAACAAGGGGACAACATTAACAATTCTCCAGTCCTCTGGGACCTCCCTATGTTCAAGGATGCTGCAAAGATATCTGTTAAAGCCTCAGCTATTTACTCTCTTGCTTCTCTCATCAACCTAGGATAGATCCCATCCAGACCTGGGGACTTGTGCTGCGATGGGACCATTCACCACAGCAGATTCGCTGCTGACGATTAGCCACTGCCCTTTGACCACTGAAGACAATTCACCATCACAAGTCGTATACTTTGAATATTGGTGGTATAAAAAATTGTTGTTATATTGGTTAAGGTAGTGTTTGCGTTGTTTCAGTAACAACTTATTTTCATTACAGGAGAGTTTTTTCTAAGCTTGTATTTTTGGAACAGGAATTTTTAGTATGGAAACAGAAATTATTATTAAACGCGGAAATAAGAAGTTTTACCACAATGGTTTTATATATATTTTTGATAAACTATCCAAGAGTGATTCAAGTATTAAGTTTTGGCGATGTGAACAATGGGGCCACCACAAATAAAGCTAAAAAAAGTATCGAGACCCAGACAATAGAATAAAAAAAATTGTTTTTGAATATGGCAAAAGAGATTGTTTGGAATATCTTAGAGGAATAGCGCATAACTATCAAATGGACTGAAATTTCATTGTTTAACATTAATGTGAGATTTTGCTGCCATTATAAAGATTTTTAAAATATATTTCCTTTTTCTGGTTAAAGTTTGTGACTCACTTTTATATACGAACAAATAAAGTGATATTTATTTTACCTCTTTTTTTATCAATATGTAGTATGTAGTTATATAAATAAAGGGGACTGAGAAGTATGAAAGAACAGGCAGGAGGGAAAACAATCAGTACATATGTATATTTCCAGTGGCGAATAGTCTCCAGAGGTCAAATGACCCCAGTGGATAAACGCTGGTGGCGAACCAGCAGTGGCTAATCATCGGCGATGAATCTGCCGTGGCGAATCGTCACCAACTCACTTGTGCACCTTTATGTCTTTTTGAATACCCAACACTTCCTTCCTCCTTATGTCGACTTGAGCCAGAGTAATCAAACATCTATCCCTAACCTCAACATCCACCATGCTCCTCTCCTCGGTGAATACCAATGCAAAGTATTCATTAAGAATCTCACCCATTTTCTCTAGCTCCATGTATATCTTTCCTCCTTTGTCCTTGAGTGGGCCAACCCTTTCCCTAGTTACCCTCTTGCTCCTTACATATGAGTAAAAGGCTTTGGGATTTTCCTTAACCCTGCTCGCTCAGGGTATCTTATGACCTCTTTTAGCCCTCTTAGTTCCTTGTTTCAGATTGGTCCTACATTCCTGATCTTCTTCCAAAACTTCACCTGCCTTCAGTCACCTAGACCTTAGAATCCACTAGACTCTGAGGTCTGGTTTAATATTTCTAAGCTATAGTTGATTTCCATGTAGTATGTAGTTGTATAAATAAAGGGGACTGAGAAGTCCACCAAACTTGCACTTTTAATTCCTTTAAAATACAAAACAAAACAGGACAATAGATTCTTCAGAATTTGGAATTCAAAATTACTCAGAGCTTCTCATTTTAGCCTGTTGTGAGTTCCATCTCACATCATCTCACAATGTATAGATAAACTCCTCTATAATTCTGATGTGAAGTCCTACTACCTCTATTCCTTTCTTTCTTCACTTAAGACCTTAAATGCTCTCTGCTTCCTAACCAAAAAGCAAAGGAAAAGGTTTTGATTTGTTGGTTCTTTTCTTTAGCAGGATATTTTGATTCATTAACAAAACAAAGATATTGCTGGAGATACTCAACAGATCTGGTGGAATCCACACATCTTTCCACCACCATTTCTTCTCCACTACTTCTCTGAAGTCTAAGATCCCTCCCCACTCTAAAAATTTGGAACTTACATCTCTGAAACTGCCATTCATTTCTTCGTGTTCTTTCCTGCAAATGTGACAACACTAAGTCCTGAACTGTGGTGCTGCCGGACTGCTGGCGATGCAATTCCCAAGCATGGGACTTCCTCCCACTCAGGGATAGAAGTGCCACTTCCAGCTGCTTTAGCTCACCTCCCTGACATCTCTCATGGAGTGTGGATGAATTGCGAGTAGTCTGCCCCCTAATTAACAAGAAAAGCTATTTACTACAAATAATTAAATTTTAACTCCAGATAAACAATTATGTACCATTGACACATAATTCTATTATTCTGGATTAGTAGTGCTGGAAGAGCACAACAGTTCAGGCAGCGTCCGAGGAACAGTAAAATCGACGTTTCAGGGAAAAGCCCTTCATCAGGAATAAAGGCAGAGAGCTTGAAGGGTGGAGAGATAAGTGAGAGGAGGGTGGGG
>NC_057716.1:83080452-83092212 GCF_004010195.1 Chiloscyllium plagiosum | reverse complement strand
AGATGGAGAGGTCCAGGAAGGGGAGGGAGTTGTCAGAGATGGTCCAGGTAAATTTAAGGTCAGGGTGGAATGTGTTGGTGAAGTTGATAAATTGCTCAACCTCCTTGCGGGAGCATGAGGTGGCGCCAATGCAGTCATCAATGTAGCGGAGGAAGAGGTGGGGAATGGTGCCGGTGTAATTATGGAAGATCAACTATTCTACGTAGCCAACAAAGAGACCGGCATAGCTGGGGCCCATACGGGTGCCCATGGCTACCCCTTTGGTCTGGAGGAAGTGGGAGGATTCGAAGGAGAAATTGTTAAGTTGTGAGGACCAGTTCGGCCAAACAAATGAGAGTGTCAGTGAAAGGGTACTTTTACCTTTTACATAATTCTACTAGTTAGAGCTTTATCTTTGTTACAGACTCCCCCTCTACAAGTTGACAGATAGAAACTGGAAAAGTGTGAGTATGATGGATGGAGGGAAAGATTGGGAAGGCATTCCAGTGGTTCCTTTCCATAGGGATTGCTGAGATGTCCATATTTGATCAAATATGCATTATAGGCTCCTTTCTCCAGTTACTTTCACTTGATTGCAGGGGCCACCAGGTGACTGGGTCATACTTATATTGATCTCTGACTTAGCAATGAAAAGTCATAGTGTGCAGCAACTTGATCAGGAAACCAACTGACTTGAGCCTCTTCAACAAAGCAAAAGAGCCTCTTCTTCTCCAGAGTTGAGAGTGTGGTGCTGGAAAAGCACAGCAGGTCAGGCAGCATCTGAGGAACAGGAGAATCAATGTTTCCGGCATAAGCCCTTTATCAGGCTTATGCCCAAAACATTGATTCTCCTGCTCCTCGGATGCTGCCTGACCTACTGTGCTTTTCCAGCACCACACTTTTAACTATGATCTCTAGTGCCTGCAGTCCTCACTTTCTTCTCCTCCATATGTGTGATGGATTCTACGTTCATAAGCTGATCAACTACCTGGCAGCATGCTGCTATGCAGAGGGACCTGGGTGTCCTTTTTCATGAATCACAGAAGGTTGGTCTGCAGGTGCAACAGGTAATTAGGAAGGCAAATGGAATTTTGTCCTTCATTCCGGATTTCGGGGGTGGGGGTTGACTTATGAGGACAGACTGAGTAGACTGGGATTATATTCTTTGGAATTTCTTACAAAAACATAAAATTATGAAGGGAATAGATAAGATAGACGTAAAGAGGATGTTTCCACTGACAGGTGAAAATAGAACAAGAGGGCATAGCCTCAGAATTAGAGGGAGCAGATTTAGGACTGAATTGAGATGGAAGGTCTTCACCCAGAGGGCTGTGAATCTATGGAATTCCCTGCCTAATGAATTCATTGACCCTACTTCAGTAAATTTTTTAAAGCTAATATAGATATTTTTCGAACAATAAAGGAATTAAGGGTTACAGTGAGAGGGCGAGTAAGTAGAGCTGTGGCCAAGAAAAGATCAGCAATGATTTTATTGAATGGTGGAGCGGGCTCAAAGGGCCAGATGGACCGCTCCTGCTTTTAGTTCTTATGTGCTTATGACAGGTGGAAGGCCTTTGTCATTGATAACTGGTCACTAGTTTGCAGATCAATCAGCTACTTCTTGCCAGCCAAAGATCCATTTGAACACATTTCTTGATTCAAGCTTACCTACAAACTAGGGTTCCGCTGCTGCTTGTCAAAGCAGGGTAGATAATGGAAAAACATTGGATATAATACCTTTAAATCTCCAGAAGGCATTTAATAAGGTGCTTAGACAAGTTAATAAGATAAGACTACATGCTGATTGGGTAAAGATTGCTGATAGAGATTTGGCTAACTAGTAGAAGACTGAGAGTTGGGATAAGGAGATACTTTCAGGATGTCAACCTATAATAAGCGGCGTTCCACAGGGATCAATGCTCGAGTTCAATTATTGATGATATATATAAGATATTGGATGAGGAATGTATATACTGTAGCCAAGTTTGTGGATGACACAACAAAGGTGGGAAGGCAAGTGGTGAGGATGTCACAAAGAATCTGCAGAGAGAAACAGATAGTTTAGTTGAGTGGGCAACAATTTGCCAAATTGAATGTAATGTGGAAAAATATGGGATTAAACACTTTAGTGAGAAGAATAACGGTGCAGAATGTTTTTAAATAGCGAAAGATGACAAAAATCATTATCACAGCGGATTTTGAGACTCCTCAGTGTTCATAAATCCTTGGGAGTCTATAAATTACAAAAATTACAAAAATTACACAGGTTCAGCAGGTAATTTGGAAGTCAATGGAATTCTGGCCTTTATTCCAAACAGAAGGGAGTATAAAAATAGAGACTCTTGCTAAAACTATACAAGACACTAATTGGACCATACCAGGAATATTGTGAACAATTTTGCTCCCTGTATCTAAGGAAAGATGCCATTGAATTCAATCCAAGGAAGGTTCACTAGATTGATTCTGCATTTGGAGGGTCTGTCTTATGAGGAGAGGCTGAGTAGTTTGGAACTGTACTCATTGTAGTTTAAAAGAATGTAAGGTGATCTACCACAGATTGTTTATGTCTCAAGACACTGTCATAGAGCTATGGCAACTGCTGAGTGGGACTTGCAATATGAAGGAGTCAGTGACTATCCTACTTTGTTGATGCTAAACTGTCATACAACTGTTTGCCTCCAAGGGCTTAATGGAAATGTGTGTGTGATTTCACAACATTTGACTTACAAATGTATCAAGGCTGTTACCAATGGAATTTGTGCCTGGTCACACCACTTCATCTCATTTCCACGTGACAAGTCAAGCCTGTGCAACAAACCAATCTATGGTGAAGGACCCAGCAGACTATCATAATACAGCTGGCTTCTTTAACAGAAAACAGTTTCATTGCTAAATGTTCAAGTCATATGTGATCATCAATGTCTCATTTTCAAAATCTCTGCTATAAATCCTAAGAGCTATCATAATGCCTATATCGCACAAACTGCAATGCTCCTTTGTTTAAATGGCCAGCTACCTGGGGATTATTTACAAAGGCAAGTTAACAAACAAATTGGGATAAAACATCCCTTAGAAAACATTGAGTAGCTGATGTAGTCAAGCCAGATCTATTGGTTTCTCAGCAACCCATCCAGATGTTCGTAACCCTATAGGTTGCCAAATCCCATTAGGACACCTAAAGAACAATCATACTGGAGTCGAAATGTTAACTCTTGATCTCTCCATTGATGCTGCACTTTCTGTTTTTATTTCTGCTTAATACATTGCTCCTTCGTAAGGGATTTCAATTTTTCAATTTCAAAAATCTAGCTTTGGTATTCCCCGGAAAACCATTTTAACTCATTACAGCCACAATGGAATTTGCATGTTCTTGTAGTTCAATCTCTTTTTGCAAGACCACATTCATCAGCATTTCTGAGGCTGCTCACCAGTGCCTAATTAGCTCTGCAATTTCAGCATTTTATCGAACATCCAGCTTTACTGTGCTGTTACTGCCCTTGAATTTCCCTGAGGTCTCAGTCACAACCTTCTTGGTCTTCTTCTCCAATTGAACTAACATATGTTTGAAACTGGGTCACATTGTTTTGACAAAGATATACTCTAATATCTCAACACAGGCATGGTCCCTTACTCACCAGCCATTCTGTGTGCAACTCTCCAACGACTTAATATGTTTACTGAAACTGCATCCCAACTGGGTTTCACAAAACTGCAATCCACCAGCTAGTCCCTGGCCCAAGCTCTGCTCCATGTCTGCTCTGAGTAGAACTCTTGTACCCCAGGGCTATATTTTATCCCAACTGCATTGAGCTGGCTAATAGCATTCTCTAATTCCCTCTGGCACTGACAAACTGATTGCTGGATAAGTCTTGACCTGTTGTGAGTGGTGCTCTAAAACACTCAAACAGTGTTCTGCCACTTATCTAAGGCAGAATCTAAAGTAGTAAACACTGAAAACTGTTGTAGTTAAATGTCGCTATTTTACCATGTCATTACAAAAGCAAAGTCTTACCATTCATTTCTGCAACATGGTTAGCTATTTGCACGATATAAAAGTTCATATGTTTGGATTGGTGGTCCAAACAGATACTGGTTTTCACAAAGATATTCCACCTTTGGCACCTGCTCTTTGGCTGATCATTAGATTAACTTTCAGCCTGACAGGACTGACAATGTCAGATAACTAAAAGGAAGATGTGGTAAAAGTGGCTGTAAATGTGAATGCATTTTAAATGATGTGGCAAATTATCTGCAGATGTTCAAGCACCTACTGACCTACAATTCTGTGAGTTGGATGTGGTTAGGGTTGCCCCTACGGGATGAATTTTCCAGCCCTGAAGTTGTGGGCTTGGAACCAGGTGTCCTGTGAAAATATAGCATTTGGACAGTTATTCAGCGAATTTTCAACACCAGGGATAAGACTTGAATGACAGTTGTGGTCTTACTAACAGCTTAACACCAGCGCTGAATGTACCTACCCCCACTACCATTACATATGGAGCCACCAACACAATACCAGAGTCTACCTAGCCATTTGATGAGACTGGAAGCATGGGAGACCTGAATTTTAGTAAAATGAAATCAATGAAGTGATTCCTCCCCACCTAATGGACATCTAGTCTCAATCGGGTTTATTTCTTCACTGCTGTACAAGTTGTCTGCATTGTGGGGTTAATGATACATCAGAACTATTAGGTTTCAGACTGAGTTGGTGCCATCAGAAGTCTGTCCTCTCTCTTTAATAGCACAGCAAAAACATCCATATCCCCAAACCCTCCCCAAAAGATTACTGAGCCAATCTCACTGCTGGCAATACAGACTTGGGATTCCAATTTAGTCCTGACGTCAGGGTCATAAAGCCAGCAGGAAAATCCAACCTTCTGTTTTTATTTCATTTAAATGGATGGTAAGTCAGGTAATATTAGCTCCAAATTTTGCAATTAGTGCTCTTAGTCTGCCCTTTCTCACTGCAAGTGCCTGATCAGGGAATTGGTCCTTACATTTTCATGCAATTTAATGATTCACTGCATAATAGTTTTTATTTCCAGCACAAGAAAATAAACCCTTTTGACAGGGTCAAAAGACTAATACAGGCTGGAAATCATTGTTGGTGATAATAACTTAATGCATTCATATGACATTCATTTTTCAATATTTTACTGCAACTCTATCTGATTTAATCATTTGTCCACTATTATCACAAAAATGTAATCTTTAGGTTAATATGTTTTAAGGCTTTATAAACGGAAAGTGAACTGCATAGCAATTTGATCGGCATCTAAAAGAGAAAAAGACAAGTTAATGTTTGGATGTGATCATTCATCACAGCTTGTATCCACGGTTTAGCCTTAATGTTATTGATGAACTCTGATCCTTCCCTAAGCTGCTGAATAGTAAAAAACAAATGCAAGCCTGAAATTCCAATTGTCTTTATACTAAATTCATGCATTTCTAATGTAGGGGACAACAATCTAGGGTGTAAGCAAGAATCATACCTTTTCCAAAATACACAGTACTTGAATTTCTGAAGAGGCTCTCCTGCTTATCTGTTGTATCCTTGGGCTTAGATCCATGTGCTCTGAAAAATTGTCTCAACAACATTTGCTTCAAGTGTCAGAGATCCTGTTTTTTAGATAGGATTTAAACAGAGGTTTTGTTTGCCCTCACAGTAAATGTAGATCATTTACACATTAGGGAAGAAATGCCATTCAGGATAAAACTATAACAAGAATTTTAAAAAAAATCATTCTATTGGCATCTGTAGGCCATACTATATTTTGTGTGCAGTCTTAAAATAATTCTTTTTTAAGCAGAGCATTCAGGACACATTTAAGGAACGGTAAGTTCAAATGTGAATTGACATCACAACTGATACTGCAGAAAAATTGACATCATATCAAATTGTTTTCAGCTTGTAATTAAAGCTCTTTCTTAATTTGAGCAGTATGTCTTTGCTTGGTGACCCAATGTGTTGTTTTTAATGCTATTTGGTGCTTTGCTGTGGTAATAACTAGAACCAATGTTGTCCGAGATAAACCTGCACTTTGGTAAGAAAACTTACAAAAATGTATGCAAACGTCATCTGTCTTCAAGAGACAGAACTGTATCACAAATATGCATTCCTGAATATCACGTAGTGCTCAGACAAAAATCTAAATTCAACTGATCAGATGGTGGATGGATAAAATAAATTATGTTAGGCAGATCCTGAGAATGGTGTCAGAAAGGTTTGAAAATAAATTTTGATTATTCTTTTCAAAGACTGAAGACTGAAGCACGTTAAAGAGTGTATACTAATGTTCTGTCACCACCACTCACTTCAAATAGTGCTCCATTGTGTTGAATCCTTCTTCACATATTAGCACTGAGGGTGACATCAAGCTAGACCTTCACTCTTGTTTTTTGTCTCATCTCCTACAACACGGTCTTCATACAATCTTCTTTCAGAATGGAGGCCGAGCTTTCAAGCAAGCCTGTGGCAGGGACTTGATCTCTTTTTTACTTGACCTCTGTTTCAGTCATATCCTATAGATGCTACTCAAAAAGTGGACAGCTCAAGATGTTAATTTTTCAATGTATCATGTCTGTTAGTAGCTACCAGCAACTTTATCCTTTGACCTAAACAAAAAAATTTTGATAAACGATTGAATTAAAAATTTGGCCATCTGTTGTTAATGGCAGTTTGATACCTGTTTGTTATACATTGGCCCTACTATCTCCACACAAAATGGGAATTGGAGAAACAAGTATGCAAGGAGACTGGGAGACTTGAGGAGTAATGGGTTGTCACAGTAGGGGGTTTTAATTTTCCTAACATATGCTGGGGCTGCCATAGCAATAATGGTTTAGATGGGGTGGAATTTGTTAAGTGCGTTCAGGAAAGTTCCCTCAAGCAATAAATAGAGAGTGCTGCTCGGGAAGGGGCAAAACTTGACCTACTCTTGGGAAATAGGGCAAGACAGGTGACTGAGGTGACAGTGGGAGAGCAATTTGGGACCAGTGACCATAGTTCTATTAATTTTAAAATAGTTATGGAGAGGGACAAAACTGGTCCACAGGTTCTAATTGTAAATTGGGGCAAGGAGAATTTTGATGGAATTATACAGGAGTGTGCAGGGGTTGATTGGAGTAATTTTTTTGTAGGCAAGAGGAATTCGGGTAAGTGAGAGGCCTGTAAAATTGAGATAGCTAGAGTTCAAAGTCTGTATGTTCCTGATAGAATGAAAGGCAAGGTTGACAGGAATAAGAAACTCTGGATGACAAGAGATATTCAGGTTTTGACCAGAAAAAAATAAGGAGGTATGGCTCAGGTACAGGTAGCTGGGATCAAAGGAATCCCTGGAGATATAGAGGTGATATAAGAGTGTACTGAAGAAGGAAATCAGAAGGATGAAAACAGGGAATGAGGGGGCCTTAGCTGAGAAGATTAGAATGAATCCAAAGAGTTTGTTTAAACATATTAAAGGAACAAAAAAATAGAGAGAGAATAGAGCCCCTCAATGACCAAAATGGACATGTATGTGTAGAACTGTTTGAGATGGGCGAGGTCCTCAAAGAATATTTCTCCTCTGTGTTTACCATGGAGAAATAAATGAAGATTTGGGATCTTGGGAAGTTAGTGGTGATGTCTTGGCGACAATCCATATCATAGTAAAGGAGGTGTCGGATATATTAGAATGCATGAAGGTGGATAAATCTTTTGGTCCTGACCAGATATATCCAAGAACACTGCAAGAGGCTAGAAAAGACATTCCAGGGGCCCTGGCTGATATTTTTGCATCATCGTTAGCCACGGGTGAGGTCCCAGAAGACCGGAAGGTAGCGAACACTGTGCCCTTATTCAAGAAGGGCTGCAAAGAAAAGCCTGGAAACTATAGAACAGCAAGCCTAACATCTATGGTAGGTAAATTACTTGAGAAGATTCTGACAGATAAGATACACATGCATTTGGAAAGACAAGGTTTGATTAGGAATAATCATCACGGCTTTGCCTGTGGGAAATCATACCTCGACTTTGTTAGAGTTCTTTGATAAAGTGACTAGGAAGGTTGATGAGGGCATGGCATAGATGTAAACTATATGGATTTCAGCAAAACCATTGATAAGGTTCCACACAGTAGCCTGTTCTGGAAGGTTAGATTGCATGGAATTCAGGGAATGCTGGCAAATTGGATACACAATTGGCTTGATGGTAGGAAGCAGAGGGTAATAGTGGAAGGATGCTTGTCGGACTGGAGGCCTGTGACTACTAGAGTGCCTCAGGGATCGGTGCTGGGCCCGTTGCTGTTTGTTATATCAATAATTTGGATGAGAATGTCCAAGGTATGATTCGTAAGTTTGCAGATGACACTAAAATAGGTAGTATTGTGGACAGTAAAGAATGTCATCAAAAATTGCAGCAGGACTGTGATCAGCTGGGAAAGTGGGTCAAGAAATGGCAAATAGCTTTTAATATAGAAAAGTGTGGGGTCTTGCATTTTGGAAAGTCAATTTAAGGTAGAAGTTTCATGGTTAATGATCGGGTCTTAAGGAATGTCGTGGAACAGTGGATCATGGGTTCAGGTGCATAGGATCTCTGAAAGTGGATTCACAGGTAGACAGGACAGTGAAGAAGGCTTTTGGCACAATGGCTTTCATCAGTCAGGCTACTGAGTATAAAAGTTGGGAAGTTATGTTGCAGTTGTACAGGACATTGGTGAGGCCGCACTTAAAGTATTGTGTTCAGGTTTTGTCACCTTGCTATGGGAAGGATATTATTAAACTGGGAAGAGTGCATAAGGAATTTAAAGGAGTCAAGGGACTAAGTTATAGGAGAGGTTGGACAAGCTAGGACTTTTTTCTTTAAGGTAGGGGAGATTGAGGGTGGATCTCATAGAAATGTATAAGAGGCATGGATAGGGTGAATGCACTCAGTCTTTTTTTTCAGGGTTGGTTGAGGACTAAAGAGCATTAGTTTAAGGTTAGAGAGGAAGGAATAAAAGGGAATCTGAGGGGCAATTTGTTTTCCACAGAGGGTGATATGTAGATAGAATGAGCTGCCAGCGGAAGCGGTTGAGGCAAGTACATTAACAACATTTAAAAGGCATTTGGACAAATACATGAATAAGAAAGGTTTAGAAGGATAGAGGCCAAGTACAGGGAAATGGGGTTAGCGTGGATGGACACTTTAATCAGCATGGACCAGTTTGGGCCAAGGGGCTTGTCTATGTACTGTAGGACTCTATGACTCTATGATTCTATGTAAGTGACATTCTATTAAGATTTTGTTTTTGCCTCATTTTAAACAATCTATCCTTTCTGTTTCATATTCCTTCTGGAAAGTCATGCAGGTTAGAGTGGAATGCAATCTTCTTTGTTCCACAGTATTGCAGATTCCTTACTTTCCATTTCTGCTTCATCCCAGTAAGAAGAAACAGCTTTTAACTCCTGCCATCATCTTCCATTTCAATGATTTCTCATTTTAGTATCTTTTTCTTTGGAAGAAATCCCTCCAATTTTGTCTTTAATTTTGGCAGGAAAATTTCCATGATGCTATTTGTGAAAAAGGCTTCTCCTATGCTTCATATATACCCCCTTTGTTTTTTTTTGCTTAAGAATTTTGCTGTCTTGCCAAACTGCAGGTCACTAAGTTTAGCTGTTTAAGTTGCTTAGTGCTAATAATGATTCAAAGATGACTGAAATTTTTAAAACCCAGATGATTCACTAACAGCCTTCAGGAAAAGATCTGATCTAGCCAACAAGTGATTCCAGTCTAACACCGCATGATTGAATTTTAACATGCTTTGAAGGAGCTATAATGTTAGATAATTGTGATTCAAGAAGACTTTACCATCATTACATCATACCTAAGGGCAATTAGGAATGGGCAATAAAATACCAGCGTCGTGAAGATCTTGAATAAAAATGATATATCTTTTCCTGTCTAATAATGAGCAACTACTGTAATTACAGATATTTACAGCATCAATGACTTGTATTTATTAGTAGGTTTAATATTGAAAAGTCTCAGATCTCATCACAGATGTACCAATAGCTTGCACAAGTTATGCTAATAAAGTTGACCCAAGGAACACATCTAGGGTTAATGTAATAACAGTTGAGCGGGTCACTGTTCAGACCACCAGATGTCTGACTGAGTGGATGAATGCCTGGCTGGAAAATCTATTTTCTGATGCTCAGTATGAATCATATTACCTTGAATATCTCAATACATGCCCAGTGCTAATATTGGCATATAAAGTCAAATTGTTGAAGTTTTTATGAGAAAAGCTCGTTATTCGTACCTCATGGGCCATACATTCCATTGTAAGTTCTTAAGACAGGCTAGTTTAAACAGAATTGCATAAAATGTTCATGTAAACATCCAGCTTTAAGACAATACGGTGCAATAAAAAAAACAGTATTCCTATTATGATGTACGGCTCTTAGAAATCTTCTTTTGCCTTTCCTTCCTAGTTACTTCATAAACAGAAAAATGGCTGCTGGGAAGAAAAATGATATCTGAGCACACCTTCACAGTTTATCAATTTTCCACAAACAATTTTAGCCATGATTGAAAAAGGATTGATGGAGATAGAAATGGAAGAGGCATTTGCTGCCAGAAGATGAATGAGCTGAACTAGCATCCTGTGAACCGTGCCTGACACACAAGAGACAGAATCAAAGGCCAAACAACCTTTGGCAACACATGGTTCACAGCCTGGACAATTGTGGAGCCACATGATACTCCCACTGCTGATTGCAGATGACTGTGAGAAAAAGCCATGCACGGTCTCTTGGGCAAGACATGGCATAGGCTGCAGCTAAAAAGCGTACATTAACTTCCTTTGTTAAATATCAGCACATCTTAATTTTATTACACAAAACACAAAGAAAAAAAAGATTGATCTTTTGTGTAACAGTGTTTTTGTTTATTTTTCCAGCTAGAGTATTTAATGTTTGTCATTTTTCTAGAAATAGACATGCAACATACTTGTTTGATTCTTTAGAGATTAAGGTTGCATTTATGCTCCCAAGGTGGCATTAAAAAAAGCTTCATTATAAAAATTGAAGGAATTAAGTACACAATGACTGTTTCTCTGCACATTTAAGTGAGTTGATAATACATTGAAATCTCAAAAAGACACGTTTTGTACCTACTAATTGACAATTAAAGATGATGCATGAGAAATTGGTCTACATCGCCATGCTAATCCCTGCACTGAATGAAGAACGGAGCTATAATTTTTGTGGCTGAAGGAAATAACGGATATAGAGGGAATAGGGTATTGAGCTTGATTAGCAGCCAGGATCATAATGAATGGTGAAGCAGTGTCTAGGAGTCAAATGGCCGACTCCTGCTCCAGGGGCAGCACGGTGGCTCAGTGCTTAGCACTGCTGCCCCACAGCGCCAGAGACCCAGGTTTGATCCCAGCCTCGGGAGACTGTCTGTGTGGATTTTGGACATTCTCCCTGTGTCTGCATGGGTTTCCTTTGGGTGCTCTGACTTCCTCCTACAGTCTAAAGGTGTGCAGGTCAGGTGAATTGGCTATACTAAATTGCCCATAGTGTTAAGTGCATTAGCTGAAAATGTGTTGCTGGAAAAGCGCAGCAGGTCAGGCAGCATCCAAGGAGCAGGAGAATCGACGTTTCGGGCAAGAGCCCTTCTTCAGGAATGAGGAAAGTGTGCCAACCAGGCTAAGATAAAAGGTAGGTAGGAGGGACTTGGGGGAGGGGCGTTGGAAATGCGATAGGTGGAAGGAGGTCAAGGTGAGGGTGATAGGCCAGAGTGGGGGTGGGGCG
>NC_057716.1:83066811-83080070 GCF_004010195.1 Chiloscyllium plagiosum | reverse complement strand
AGGGAGTCACGGAGGGAGTGGCCTTTTCGGAACGCTGATAGGGGAGGGGAGGGAAATATATCCCTGGTGGTGGGGTTCGTTTGGAGGTGGCGGAAATGATGACGGATGGTACGATGTATATGGAGGTTGGTGGGGTGGTAGGTGAGGACCAGTGGGGTTCTGTCCTGGAAGCTCCTGTTAGGTGCATTAGTCAGAGGGAAATGAGTCTGGGTGGGTTACTCTTCAGAGGGTCAGTGTGGACTTGTTGGGCTGAAGGGCCTGTTTCCACAATGTCGGATAATCTAATCTAGTCTAGTCATGTTCTATGGTTCTTTGTAACAGTTAGGCCTGAGGCCCATTCAACGAAGTCACAAACATTAGTTTGGCCAATTCAGGCTGTTTATTGATGAAGAAGATTACAACTTTAGATTGCTGGCAGCCCATCAACTGTCCCCAGGTAAATCCTGACAGAGAGGTGTTTTCTTTTTACAGTCCTGTTTATTCTTTTTTCTTTCATTAAACCCCCACACTACCGCCTAACTGTGGTAGTGCTTATTTTATTCCCAGCACCCAAATCTCCTGTTTATTTTTTTTTCTTAAATTTAACCCCCACACTACCACCTAAGTGCGGTAGTGCTTATTTTTTCCCCAGCACCCATGGTGTGTGTGTGCAGGTGTGAGACACAGTGAAAGACACAAAGTGCACGAATCTTTATTCAAATTCCACCACCAGGAAGATAGGAAAACACCCGGGTGGCCAGTGACAAACACTGCCCTTCACATCAAAGGGCTGTGCTGTGTGATCAAAACAGTGAAGGGGAGGGATCTCCTGGTTCTATTTTTTTTTAACACCCGGGTGGCCAGTGACAAACACTGCCCTTCACATCAAAGGGCAGTGCTGTGTGATCAAAACAGTGAAGGGGAGGGTAGGGACTAAATCAAAATAGAGTTGGAGGGAGAAATAATGCACTCCACTCCCTGCGGCGCCCACCTCCCCCTGAACAACTCCAGGGTGTTGGTGGACACCGCATGCTCCTTCTCCAAGGACACCCAGGCCCTAACTTAACCACGGAAGAGCGGCAGGCAGTCGGCCCTAACGACCCCCTCCACGGCCCGCTGCCTGGACCTGTTGATGGCCAGTTTGAAGAGAGGTGTTTTGATCAGGATGAAGTGGATTGAAATCAGATGACAGAGCTTGAAATCAAGTAATGCAGGGGAAAATCAGAAGTATAAGAGTGGGAGCAAATGGCCTGGCCATCAGTAGAAAAAAGGTGACTGGAGGAGAAAAGGCAAACAAAAAGGGTATATGTGTCAACGGGTGGCAACATTTGCCTTTGATACTGAAGTAGAAATGTAAGGAATACTACTGCACCTTCAGCTTCACATTCAGGTGCGTAGACTTAAAAAAAAAACTATCTTTTATCATGTTGGCTTCAAACTCCCCTTTTAAACAAAAGATTGACTAGATCATAGATACTTTGCTGAGCCCACCTTAAACACGACTTTGAATACTTTTACGGATATAGCGGATTGTCCACATCCATTATGTAATGAGCACAGATCCTTTTCTTGCCATATTGATACTTATGATTCTGTTTTGCAACAGAATAATGGGTAATGTATCAAGGAACTTCCAGGCCACACCATTTCAAAATTCCTTTCAGAAAATATGTGTCAATGTGCAAACTCACTACTTTCAAAGTTACTGTAAAAAGTAAGATATTATTTTATATATACCATGTAAAATTGATATGAATCAGGTTGAAGGATATTAGAATGAATAACCTTTCTGTTGGATGTATGGCAAGGCCTTGAAATCAGTCATTCAGATTTTGCAGGAGCCATTTTTTGCAAAGTGAGCACATAATTTAAGGAAGGTATAAAAGTGCCTTACTTAATCAGTAAATTAAAATTATTAATTTCAGTGAATGAAAATTAAATGGTGATATATGTTGTCTTAATTGCCACTATATTTCTGAAACATTTTGGATTGAAATTCTTATTTCAAATTGTAGAATGACAGCTCTCTAGTCATACTGATATACTCTTTTTTCTCAAATCCCACCTCAACAAAGTAGCAATCCACATAATTAATTAAATCCTTAGACCTCACTAAAGTTTAAGCCCTTTTTGTGAATTATTATGATGAATTATCATTTTTTTTGGTAGTTTTTAGAAAAATAATTCTATGTTTGGCAGCACTGGTAAATATTTTTTTGTCTAACTTTAATTGCCAGTGAGAACTGATAGTGAATTGATGCAGGTACACCCAAAGGGCTGTGGTGTAGGTACACCCAAAGGGCTGTGTTGGGGGATCTTGTAAGATTTTGACCTAGTGATAATGGAGGAATGGATTTAACTTCTTAAGTCAGTCTTCAATTGGAAAGAGATCTGAGGCAGTGGCTTTCCGATGCATCTTTTGAAAACTGTAATGGTGTTGAAGCAGTTTTCAGAGCAAAGGCAGAGGAATGACCCCCATTTCCTGATGTTCAGTCCTTTAGTCAGACAGAGAGTGGATCCCTCCAGAGGTGGCAAGTAGTCTGCATAGTTTCAGCTGCTGTTCACCCACATGGTGTTGGCCTGCATACAGTTGGGTTAGCAGGGGTGGCAGGATGAAGTCCTTAAATGTTCACTAATTGGACACATAAGTTCCTCAATTAGCAGCAGGGTGAGAAAACTAAGCACAGGCCTCCCCAACCAGAACTTAATTCAGGTAGAAGCACAAAGGCGGCAGGGTTCAGATATGACGCTACCCAACCAAGGTAAAATGCCCTTCCTGCCCTCAATGTTCATCAGTGAAAGCAGAAGGACTGTTTGAGGTCGGATGCGAAGTGGTCTCAGCAGAAGTCAAAGCTTTGACCATTGTTGTTTAGGTTGTTGCTAAATTCCATTTGATAGGGAAGTTGGCAACGCCTTCCATTACTTTGAGTCTGATTGACTAATGGGATAGTAATTGGCCAGATTGTATTTGCCATGCTCTTTGAAAACTTGGGCAATATTCCACTGTTTTGGGTAATTGCCAACGTTGTAGCTGTCAAAGGAGCAGCTTGCCTTGAGGCATAGCTAGTTCTGAAGTCTACAGCACTACAGCTGGAATCTTGTCAGGACCTGAAACCTTAGCTGTATCGAACAGGATCAGCTATTTCTTCATCTCATTTCAGGTGAAGCTAAGTATGATTGAAGTATGGCATCTGTGACGGTTAGAATCTCAGGAGAAGGCTAAGATGGGTTAATAACTCAGTCTCTCTGGCTAAAGACAGTTGAAAATACTTCAATGTTATCCTTTGCAATCACTTGCTGGGCTAATAGAAGATGGGAATATTCACAAAATCTGCTCCTTTGGTTAATTGTTTAACTGTCCTCTACCATTTTTAAACTGGATGTATAGGGTAGCAGAGATGTTTGATGTGTGATTGCTTATCTAACATTTATAGCAAGTTATATTTGCTGTTTAGAATGTATGTAATAATGTGATATAGATTCAGCAGGTTGACAGTTCATTTTGATAAGTCTAGTGCTTCTCCTAACATTTTCCAACAGCCTTCATTGAACCATGGTTGTACCCTGGTTTAAGGGTAGTGATAGTGCCTGTGATACATTGGGCCATAAAGTTACAAATTATTCATTAGTTTGTTTGTTCTCACCATAGCTTAGTGGGATCTTTGGCATCATTTCCTTCTCTGGCTTTCTTCCCTTAGTCCAATTTCAATACTATCCATCCTTCTAATTTTTCTTCATCCTCTCCTTTTATGTTCTTTACTTCGCCATAAATCATCACTAGAACAAATGGTTGATTCTTTATTTCCAAAATCCATACTTGTCTATTTTTCTCTCTCTAATGAACTGTATTTAACAATATTTTGGTTTGTGAATTTCTACTCCTTTTCTTACTCACTCATTTGTTTTTCTGTCCATCCCTGACTCTGAGCATCCTCTCCCAAAACCAACAATTTAAAAACTGTATTCCTCAGGAACATCTTTATTCATCAGAGTCCAACTCTTGCATCTATACCGGGCAACATTCCACACCAGTCACCACAGTAGACATCATTTTTCAGCCTCATGCTGATAATTCCAGATGCTGTTTAAATCACTCGTCATTCCTTGTGCTGTAAATAATCTAAACTGAATGTCATTCTTGGATGTAACTTTGGTGTTTTAAAGGCTTGAAATTGTCTACTTCCTGCATCCCAGTGCTTCCAACCTTGACTTTTTCACAACTTTGATCTTTGCTCATTGACAAACTAACATCTCCAGCTCTTCCTTTCTTATGTCTATGAGTGAGGTGCCAACTATATACCATGTGCCATGACCTCTACTGATGTATCCAGCCACAGCTCTCTGATCATGCTTCCTACATCATACTCATTACCTTCTCTCTCACATCATTAAACAGATTGTGTGACAGAAGATACCACTGTCTCATAGCATTTTCAAACTGGAATTGATTGTTAAGCACACCACCAACTCTGACAACTCCTGCAGTATTTTTTGCAATGCCATTGCATTAGACACAAGATGTTTGGGTGCACCAAACTCTGGGGCTGTTTTCCATAGAACATCATACTTGACAGTGTTGAAAATGTTGTCATTGTCTATGATTATAAATAAAAACTGAGTTCCCATTTTATTTTGAATTTTCTCCTGATTTCTGAGCACAAGCAGAGTGCTGTATGGTTTCTAAGAATGAAGCTAAATGGCTCCATTGCCGCTTTTATGTTCACACAGCAGCAACTCACTGCCAGATAAATCAAGCAACAGCAAGGCTTAGTATACATGTGTGGCTGCTATCTTGGGCATTGTGAACATTTTAGAAATAATACTTACAATGCATTGTTCATATATTTTCAAACACCTGTTATAGGTAGGATATTATTGAGATGGAGAGTTTCAGAAGAGATTTACCAGGATGTTGCTGGATTTGGAAGGTTTGGATTAAAAAGGAAGGCTGAACATGCTGGGACTTTTTCCACTAGAGGATAGGAGGCAACCTAATGGAGGTTTATAAAATTATGAGAAGTATAGATCGGGTTAATGGTTAGGTGTCTTTTC
The DNA here is from genome assembly GCF_004010195.1 of Chiloscyllium plagiosum. Taxonomy (NCBI): domain Eukaryota; kingdom Metazoa; phylum Chordata; class Chondrichthyes; order Orectolobiformes; family Hemiscylliidae; genus Chiloscyllium; species Chiloscyllium plagiosum. Next base: position 83,075,039 of record NC_057716.1, on the reverse strand, counting down.
CCTAAAATGGGAGATTTCAAGATGAGGGGGCATATTTGTAATGTGAGATGAAAGAGATTTAAAGAAGACAAAGAGCAAAATTTTACACAGTTGCTGGTTTACATGTGAATTGAACTTCCTGAGGGAATGATGGTTGTGGGCACAGTTACAATTTTTAAAAGATATTTAGATAAGTACATAGAGTCATAGAGATGTACAGCATGGAAACAGACCGTTCGGTCCAACCCGTCCATGCCGACCAGATATCCCAACCCAATCTAGTCCCACCTGCCAGCACCCGGCCCATATCCCTCCAAACCCTTCCTATTCATATACCCATCCAAATGCCTCTTAAATGTTGCAATTGTACCAGCCTCCACCACATCGGACCAGTTTAGTTTGGGATTATATTCAGCATGGACTGGTTGGACTGAAGGGTCTGTTTCCATGCTGTATGACTCTATGTCTTTCACTGACTATAGAACATAGAACATAGAAAAGTACAGCACAGAACAGCCCTTTGGCCCACGATGTTGTGCCAAGGTTTAATCCTAATGTAAAATATAATAACTTAACCTACGCACTCCTCAACTCACTGCATTTCCATGTGCATGTCCAGCAGTCGCTTAAATGTCCCTAATGACTCTGCTTCCACCACCACAGCTGGCAACGCATTCCATGCATTCACAATTCTCTGCGTATAGAACCTACCTCTGACATCTCCTTTATACCTGCCTCCCAATATCTTCAAACTATGACTCCTTGTACCAGTCAATCCTGCCCTGGGGAAAAGTCTCTGGCTATTGACTCTATCTATTCCACTCATTATCTTGTCAACCTTGATCAGGTCTCCTCTCTTCCTCCTTCTCTCCAGAGAGAAATGTCCGAGGTTATTCAACCTTTCTTCATAAGGCAAGCCCTCCAGTCCAGGCAACATCCGTGCTGGCCGGCACCGTGGCACAGTGGTTAGCACTGCTGCCTCACAGCGCCAGAGACCCGGGTTCACTTCCCGCCTCAGCCGACTGACTGTGTGGAGTTTGCACGTTCTCCCCGTGTCTGCGTGGGTTTCCTCCGGGTGCTCCGGTTTCCTCCCACAGTCCAAAGATGTGCAGGTCAGGTAAATTGGCCATGCTAAATTGCCCATAGTGTTAGGTAAGGGGTAAATGTAGGGGTATGGGTGGGTTGCGCTTCGGCGGGGCAGTGTGGACTTGTTGGGCCGAAGGGCCTGTTTCCACACTGTAAGTAATCTAATCTAATCTAATCCTGGTAAACCTTCTTTTCACCCTCTCCAAAGCCTCTGTATCATTCCTATAGTAGGGCGACCAGAACTGGACACAATATTCCAAGTGTGGTCTCACCAGGGATTTGTAGATCTGTAAAACTATAATTATAATTGTAACTAAGGCTACTGTTACACTTCCCAATTTTAATGCAGCTGTTAGCATGTACTTCTGTCTTTCCCATCTTGATGTTTTTTAGACATTATCTTATCCTATCTTTCAGTACTTCAGATTCCAGTTTTCCTCATTTAATTTCTCATCCTTGTAGTTTATCTTTTCTAGTTCTTCAGTTTTCTGCAGTAATTTTTCCAACTCTGCTTGATCTTGTCCTGAACACATTTTATTTCCTCATCATTAGTTTGAAGAAGACAAAAGTTATATACCAGCCTCCACATGAAAAAGCTTATGTGTTACCCAGTATTGTTATTGACAATTATACAATATCAGCAATGGATAACTCCATTGACATAGGGCAAGCCATGTTGTATGATGGATTGTAAAATAATGAAGTGAACCATAGGTTGCTTTAAAGCCAGCAATGATTTTGCATTGAGACATATGGAGGAATGGAATATAAGGAGAATTGAACTGCCAACAAATTCAAGTTCTGTCAGAGAATAGTCTTGGGTTTCCTCACCAAAATATCCAGATCAATTATGGACCTGTGAGCCTTACTTCAGTTGTGGGTAAAGTGCTGGAAAAGTTTAAAAGAGATAGGATTTATAATCATCTTGATAGGAATAAATTGATTAGGGATAGTCAACACATTTTGTGAAGGGTATGTCTTCCCTCACAAACCTTATTGAGTTCTTTGAGAAGGTGACCAAACAGGTGGATGAGGGTAAAGCAATTGATGTGGTGTATTTGAATTTCAGTAAGGCATTTGATAATGTTCCCCATGGTAGGCTATTACAAAAAATTCCGAGGCATGGGATTGAGGGTGATTTAGCAGTCTGGATCAGAAATTGACTAGCTGAAAGAAGACAAAGGGTGGTGGTTGATTGGAAATGTTCATTCTGGAGTTCAGTTACTAGTGGTCTTCCGCAAGGATCTGTTTTGGGGCCAGTGCTGTTTGTCATTTTAATAAATGACCGAGATGAGGATGTAGAAGGACGGTTTACTAAATTTGCGGATGACACGAAGTTCGTTAGAGTTGTGGATAGTGCCGAAGGATGTTGTGGGTTAAAGAGGGACATAGATAAGCTGCAGAGCTGGGCTAAGAGGTGGCAAATGGAATTTAATGTGGAAAAGAGTGAGGTGATTCACTTCAGAAGGACCAACAGGAATAAAGAATGCTGGGCTAATGGTAAGATGCTTGGTAGTGTAGATGAGCAGAGAGATCTCGGTGTCCATGTACATAGATCCCTGAAAGTTGCCACCGAGGTTAATAGGGTTGTTAAGAAGTCATATGGTCTGTTAGCTTTTATTATTAGAGGGATTGAGTTTTGGAGCCATGAGGTCATGCTGCATCTGTATAAAACTCTGGTGTGACCGCACTTGGAGTATTGTGTACAGTTCTGATCACCGCAATATAGGAAGGATGTGGAAGCTTTGGAAAGGGTTCAAAGGAGATTTACTAGGATGCTGCCTGGTATGGAGGGAAGGTCCTACAAGGAAAGGCTGAGCTTCTTGATGCTGTTTTCGTTAGAGTGAAGAAGGTTGAGAGGTGACTTAATTGAGTCATATAAGATAATCAGAGGGTTAGATAGGGTGGACAGTCAGAGCCTTTTTCCTCAAACAGGAATGACTAGCATGAGGGGACATAGCTTTCAATTGAGGGATCTTAGATGTAGGACAGATGTCAGAGATAGTAGTAACCTTGCCAACTTTAAGGACATTTAAATGGTCTTTGGATAGACATATGGATGAAAATGGAATAGTGTAGTTTAGATGGGCTTCAGATTCGTTTCTCAGGTTGGCGCAACATCAAGGCCTGTACTGCACTACAATGTTTTTTGTTCTGTGTTAATTATATTCACCATCAGAAAACTTAGCATATTTGTACAAATTGCCTCAGATATTCATGAAAATTCAATGGTGTCACCAGATGTAAAGGCACTGACACCAAGATCTTCAGCTAAGTAAAAATGCCAAGCACAGAGTCAATGACAGCAAAGGGGCAACTCAGATAGGCTGGTCACGATGACTGAATGGACTACACTCCTGAAAAGCATTCTTCACAGTGACATGGAACACACAGTTTTTAATATTTGGAGATAAATCAAAGGCTTTTGTCAATGACAATGATTGACACACCATCAATATCCTCAAAACATATTACAAAGAATGAAAATGCAAAGTGTATGCATTTGATAATACAAGATACCTTCTGTAATAATTTAGTTGTGAGGAATGGGAATACAAAACCATGGTAGTTGATAAATCTAACTTCAGCTTTTATCTTTTAATGTGAATCAATAAATCCATTCCCATTCTGGTCTGATTTGCTTACCAAAGGCAATGAGACAGTGATATGTTGCTGAGTGTCAGCTGAGTTAACTGAGAAAGTCCATGCTGACAAAGGAGAAGGTTGTCATACTTTCATGCAAAAAGCAAATGGATAATGATAATCAACATACACAGGCAAGCCCAAGAGGAAAATTAGGAGTTTCCACCCGTGGATATTCCACGTCTGCAATAACAAGTAAACGGAAGCAAGCGGTATTATGCATGTATGTACTTAGAACGTGTTCCACTTCACAAGATACTCTGTTTTAGCATTTAGAATGTACACACTTAAGTTTTTCATGCTGATACCACATTTAAACTGACTATTTTTCATTTTGGATATGTGCATGATCTGCCAGCGCTTTATAATTGCCACCTGACTCTCATTAAAAATGAGGCAAATGTTAATGTGCATCAGAAAAGCACATTGCACTGGAGAATGCACACTTAAGCTGAATTGTGATTTGCTCCATTGTTTAATAAGACAGAATGTCACAAGTGTAACATTTTTATTCTTAACATGCCTAAATGTAACTGAGTAATGTTAACAATCGCATTCATAAAACTCAAATATTTCAACAATAAATTTCAGCAAGGAAGAATTAGTTCCAAATTGAGTTCATGGGAAACCTGACAGAAATTGACACAAATTGAACCAAGCTGAATACTTCCAAATTGATTCAGTCCAGATTGATCCAGATCCAGATGACAAGCATCTCTTGTCAACTTATAAAAGTGTTGAAGTTAGCACCGCTTTGGATATTTCAAATACAATTGTTCTGGCTCCACTGAATTGTGGACATTTGTACTTGAATTATTCTCTCAAGATGCTCAAGCTTAGCAAAAAATAAATGCCAGAGCCTGCATGCATTCTTACTCTATCCCATTTGAATAAAGCCAAACATGATGTGATTCTCCAAACCACAGATTTTAGTTTCAGAAGCTCACAAAGTCAGTTAATATGAAAGCCTTCAGCTCATTCTTCCACAACACTAATCATACCAACTTCTATTATACTACTGAATTGTCAAATGCCCTTGCTTCAGTCATTCATGTTAGCAATCTGCTTTTGCCCTTCACAATCCTCCTTTGCCTTGAGGTATCTTGTTAAAAGTTTGAAAGAGAAACAATGAAGGATCAAGACCAGTGCACAGCTTCAAATTTCAAACAAAAACAAGAAATATTCTTCAATACTGAAGAGTAAATGGGGTTTGACAGTGAGTGGTGAGATACCTGAAATATGCCAATAGGCTTAAAACAGCAATAAGCATAATGTACTTAACAAATAGTTACTTCTCCCAAATATTCACTCAAATTATATGAACAGCATTATTCCCATAGCTCAATCTAAGTATGAATTTGGTTCAGTTGATAAAACATCATCTCTGAATTAGGTGGTTGTTAGTTTGAGCTACAGGTATAGCTCTGGACATAGGACAAGTCATACCCATTCCACAAAGACATTTGTGCTGCTATAAAAGCAAAAGGATTACAGCAATTAAGAGAAACAAGCCAATATTCATAAGTTACACTAACAATAAGAAGAATTTGCATTAATATTGTGCCTTTATCATAGTCAAGTATCTCAAGAGGACTGGTCATAATCTTTCGGACTTTCTTAGACTCAGTGGTGATGCTAGAGAACTGCAGAATTGCAAACATCAAATCAATGTTCAAAAACAAGGTTTTATGGATAAGCTCAGCAATTGCAGTCCAACCACTTTGTAGTTTCTCTAAATAATAATTTGGGGTAGGATTAATAATCAAATATGGGTTAATTCACAGAAACACAGAACTGTTGTGGTGCAGAAGGAGACCATTGTGTATACACCAATTCATTAAGACAGCATCGCTACATAATGCCAATTTCCTGCTTTAACCCCATATTCTTGCACAATAGTTTTATCTACATAATCGTCAATTGCCCTCTTGAATACTGCAATTGAATCTTCCCCCCAAACAGTTCCAGTTTGTGTACTTCATATCCTAACTACTCACTGAGTGAAAAAGATTTTCCTCACTTCACCCTTGCTTCTTTTGCAAATCACTTTAATTCCATGCCCACTTGTTCTTGATCTTTTTGCAAGTGGGAACAGTTTCTCCAGATCTCTCCAGCTTCTACCAGATTTCCATTCTGTCTTCCTCACTTGAAGGAGAACAGACCCAATTTCTTCTACCTACCCTTATGACTGATGTTCTTCATCCATAGAATGATTCTTGTAAATCCTATCTGTACTCTCTCCAGTGCACTTACAGCTTTGCTATAACTCGCAGCCAGATCTGCACACATAATATAGCTGAGGTCTTACGAGTGTTTTATACATGTTCAGCACCATCACCTTGTTCTTGCACTCTAAGCCCCTATTAGAGCAGCTGGGGATACTGCAAGTTTCAATTTCTGCTCTTGGAACTATTATTTTTAATGATCTGTGCACATGTACATCTAGGTTGCTCTGCTCCTGCACCCACCACACTGCTCCACAACCCCCTCCTCCTTAGAATTGTACCCCCTATTATATATTGTGATTTAATTTTCTTCCAACCAAAATACAAAACCCCACACTTCGCTGCATTTGGATTCATCTGCCACCTATCTGCCTACTCTACCAATGTGCTGATGTCCTCCTGGAGTTCTATACAGTCCTCCGCACAGTTTATAGTGCTTTCAAGTTTTGTGTTATCTGCTTAATTGGGTCATGTGGAGAGAGTCAGCATGGATTTTTTAAGGTGAAATTATGCTTAACTAATGCTTAACTAGCTCCTTGAAAACCACGTTAGGGAACTGGAGCTGGAGTTGGATGAACTTCGATCATTCGGGAGGCAGAGGGGGTTATTGACAGGACTTACAGAGAGGTAGTCACTCCCCAGATAAAAGAAAAAGACAGATGGTTGATAGTTAGGGGACAGAAAGGGAACTGGCAGGCAGTGCAAGGATCCCCTGTGGCCATTCCCCTCAACAATAAGTATACCGTTTTGGATACTGTTGGGGGGGGATGACTTACCAGGGGAAAACAGTGGGCCACCTGCTGCTCAGAAGGGAAGGGGGAAGAGGAGCAGAGCAGTAGTCATTGGGGACTCGATAGTTAGGGGGACAGATAGGGGGTTCTGAGGGGATGAGAGAGACTCACGGTTGGTGTGTTGCCTCCCGATTGCCAGGGTCCATGATGTCTCTGATCGTGTTTTTGGGATCCTTCAGGGGGAGGGAGAGCAGCTCCAAGTCATGGTCCACATTGGCACCAACGACATAGGTCGGAAGAGAGATGGGGACTTGAGGCAGAAATTCAGGGAGATAGGATGGAAGCTTAGAGCTAGAGTTAGAGTTGTTTTCTCTGGTTTGCTGCCTGCGCCACGTGCTAGTGAGGTGAGGAATAGGGAGAGAAAGGAGTTGAACACGTGGCTACAGAGATGGTGCAGGAGGGAGGGTTTCGGATTTTTGGATAATTGGAGCTCTTTCTGGGGTAGGTGGGACCTCTACAAGCAGGATGGTCTTCATCTAAACCAGAGGGGTACCAATATCCTGGGTGGGAAATTTGCTAAAGCTATTAAGGTGGATTTAAACTAATACAGCAGGGGGATGGGAACCAAAATTGTAGGACAGGCACAGAAGAGGATGAGAGGAGGAAGTTGCAAAATCAAGTATCTGACACTGGCAAGCGAGAACGTGGATTGAAGTGTGTGTACTTCAACGCGAGGAGCATCTGAAATAAAGTTGGTGAACTGGCAGTGTGGGTTGGTACCTGCGACTTCGATGTTGTGGCCATTACGGAGACATGGATAGAGCAGGGACAGGAATGGCTGTTGCAGGTTCCGGGATTCAGATGTTTCAGTAAGAACAGAGAAGATGGTAAAAGAGAGGGAGGTGTGGCATTGTAGATCAGGGACAATATTACTGTTGTAGAAAGGATGTTTGGGGACTCGTTAACTGAGGTAGTATGGGCTGAAGTTAGAAACAGGAAAGGAGAAGTCACCATGCTGGGAGTTTTCTATAGGCCTCCGAATAGTCCCAGAGATGTAGAGGAAAGGATAGCAAAAATGATTCTTGATAGGAGTGAGAGAGGCAGGGTAGTTGTCATGGGGGACTTCAACTATCCAAATATTGACTGGGATCACTACAGTACGAGTACTATAGATGAGTCAGTTTTTGTCCAGTGTGTGCAGGAGGGCTTCCTGACACAGTATGTAGACAGGCCTACAAGGGGCAAAGCCACTTTAGATTTGATACTTGGTAACGAGCCTAGCCAAGTGCTAGATTTGGAAGTAGGTGAGCACTTTGGAGACAGCGATCACAATTCTGTCAGGTTTACTTTAGTGATGCAAAGGGATAGGTGTACTCCACCGAGCAAGAGTTACAGCTGGGGGAAGGGAAATTACAATGCAATTAGGAAAGATTTAGGAAGCGTAGAATGGGGAAGGAAACTGCAGGAGATGAGCACATTAAAAATGTGGAGCTTATTCAAGGAAAAGCTAATGTGTGTCCTAGATAAGTATGTACCTGTCAGGCAGGGAGGAAGATATAGAACG
>NC_057716.1:83046953-83063851 GCF_004010195.1 Chiloscyllium plagiosum | reverse complement strand
GAGGGTTAGATAGGTTGGACAGGGAGAGCCTTTTTCCAAGTATGGGAACGGCAAACACAAGGGGACACAACTTTAAAGTGAGGGGAGATAGGTATAAGACAGATGTCAGAGGTAGTTTCTTTACTCAGAGTAGTAAGGGTATGGAATGCTTTGCCTGCAACATTAGTAGATTTGCTAAGTTTAAGTGCATTTAAGTCGTCATTGGACAGGCATATGGACGTACATGGAATAGTGTAGGTGGGATGGGCTTCAGATTAGTATGACAGGGCGGTGCAACATCAAGGGCCGAAGGGCCTGTACTGCGCTGCAATGTTCTATGTTCTATAATTAATTAATAGACATTTTTAGGGCTGGACAAAGGTTTGTATTGGAATTCCTTGTTTTTTCAAATTTATATTAGTGATCTAGATCTTGGAGTGCAGGAAATATGTTCAAAATATGCAGATGAGACAACAATTGGAAGTATTGTAAACTGTGGAGAGGACAGTGTAGAAATTTAAAAAAAAATCATTGACAAGTGGGTGAATTGGGCAGGTTGGTACATTTTTAAGGAAGGAACAAGGAGAACAGTAATAAATAAAGGGTACTTTACAGGTTGTAAAAGAGCAGAGCGCACTGGGTGTTTATGTACATAACTCTTTTAAGTGGGCAGGACAGGGAAGAGTGTGGTTGATAAAATATACAATATCATTTTTTAAAATATGGATATAGAATACAGGAGCAAGGGCTTTATGCTGAATCTGTATAAGACACTAATTAACCCTTAGTTGAAATAGATTAGTTCTAGATGCTACACTTTGAGTAGTATGTAAATATATTAAAGAGAGTGCAGAAGAGGTTTACAAGAATAGTTTGAGAGATGTGAAACTTCTGTTATGAAAATAGTTTGGAAAGGTTAGGACTGTTTTTGGATAGGAAAAGGCTGTGAGGAGACTTGATTCAAGTTTTCAAATTCGTGAGAGGACTGGGTGGGGATGGGAGATGGAGAGAAACTGTTCCTGCTTATTCAAAGACCAAGAACAAAAGGGCAAGTGAATTGCAAAATGAGAAAATAAAATGTGGGAAGAATCTTTTTCACACACTGCGTGACTCAGGCCTGTGTTATGGACTAGACCAGATGCCTCAAAACATTTTTAAGCAGGTAGCCCCATCTGTAACTTTGCTATTTGTTTAGCTAGGTACATAGTGGATTTTCTTGGAGTAAATTAGCTGGGTCAACTGCCATGCTTTAAACAAACAAAATTTATTTACAAAAATACAGAATGAAACACAAAGAACAGAAAACTTATCTTATCCAACCATGACTTAATGATGCTATACACCCCCTTGACTATACCAGTTTTTCAAAAAACCTATCAAGCTTTTGGTCTGAAGTACTATCTGTTTGGATAAACAACAAGGCCCCAATGAACCATTCAAACTTCAGACATGATGGAGCCTGGCCAATTGCCCCCTCTCTGAAAAAAGAACTCAAGGGCAAAGTAACGTTGTACCAGACCAGCATTGTGACACCTGAAAAAGGACCGCCTGGATATGAAGTGGAAGCAGATTCAGTCAGTGTATTCAAAAGAGCGTTGGATAATGATTTAAATAGAAATAGTGTACAAAGGAAAAGGAGAGAATGACACTTAGTCACAATACATACAGAGCTAGTGTAATGATCAAAATAGCACTCTTCAGTATCTCAACAATTTTGTGATTCTGTAAAATGGCTTCATAGGTGCATTGTCAAATGAAACCTCACACTGAATCAAATAAGAAGATATCATGAAGAGCGATCAAAGGTTTGGTCAAATCCTGGATTTACAGAAAAGAAGAAAAGGAAAGAAGTTCAAAGATGGAAAAGCTTTGGGATGGGAGCTCCTGAACAGCTGAAGGATCAGCTGCCAACATTGGAGCAAAGAAAAAAACTAAACTATTGTGGCATGAGCATTTCAAAAGAAGTGAAAATCCCACAGAGCAGTCCATTTCTCAAAGGGAGAGGCATGGATTCTTTCAGAAGAAGTAAAATACAGAAGAGATCATTTTTCAGCAATAAGTACCTCAAGGACCTAGGCAGCAGAGCTCAGGTCTGTCAGATAGGGAACAGGAGGTACAGGTGAAAGTAAGGGCTGCAGATTCTGGAGATTAGAGTCGAGAGTGTGGTGCTGGAAAAGCACAGCAGGTCAGGCAGCATTCGAGGAGCAGGATAATCGGCGTTTCGGGCAAAAGCCCTTCATCAGGTGCTACATACCCAGGCCCATGGCTCCAGTTCTGTCACAGTGTTTGCTAAGTGGTGGCAGCAGAGGACTGTAACCGAGACCACAAAGCCAGTTCGGAAAACCAGGAACCTGTTTCAGAGATTCTGGCCAACGTGAAGCAATGACTGAAGGAGCAACAGAGGAGGAACAAGAAGAGAGAAAGATGAGCTTTATTGCAGTAAAATCTTGCATTATATTGATTGTTTTAAGATGCCAAGGGAGCATGGCACATGTATAGCATGCGAAAAACATTTCATTGTATTTTTAGATATTATGTGACAATGAATCTAATCTAAATCTAAATTATTTGCATTTAACTCTTCTGTTCATCTCAAAATGTTCCATTAGTAATTAATTTGAAGTGTTATTGTGCACTTTGCAACCATTTGGCTTCTGCAACCTTCTCCTGAAGAGTTTATTCATCCATATCCTTTGGTGCATTCAACTCAAATAATTCTTTACACTAATAACAACTGCTTGTACATACATGTCAGAATAGACAGAATGGGATTTAGACACTAACTATACATTATCTTCATAGTTGTAACTTCTTAATTCCACATTAAACTTGAAGCAAATATTAGCTCAAAACTACCTTATTCTAACACTGGGTAAATGAATGGAATCAATTATTTTGAGAGCCTTGGAGAATCTGGTATTACAATCTGGGAAACATCAGCTTAACCAACTTTATTGTTTTTTTCAAGGGAAGGGAATTACCCAAATAGATTTTGGAAAGCCCTATATTGTGGTGCATTTGTCCTCCTAAAAACATTTGGGGAGGAATTTGATTTTTCCTTGCTTGGAGATGGAAAGTGAGATGATGAGAAGAGAACATAATGGGCAAGTTGGCCCCAGAGAGAAACTCACCCCCTTCTTGCTACCTTATTCAATAGATTTTGAGTGAAAAGGTCAATGGATATCTTTCTTGACCCACTACCAGTTAACACCATTACCTGGTCAATTAATAACCAATTAAAGGCCTCAATTTGCCAATTCCCTGTTCACCTGCCTCCCCAATGGTTACAAAAGCTAGCTAGTTTCCTAAGTGAGAAACCTGACTGATCTGCCTGGTTGTTGTTGGGGGGGTGGGGAGCTGTAATTGGCCAAAATTGGGTACAATCAGACATATAGATAGGAGACAAAGTGAGTGGTCTCTGAAAGCCAACCCTTAGCCTGTAACCCTCAATCATCCTCTCATTGCAACCCTACCCTGAGAGAAGAGTTTAAAATATACATACCTTGTCTGAGCTAAATCCACGGTGGAGTAGGCATTGATGAGCAGAGTTTAGGACCGAGAAGCTGCCAACCTTGGATTTGCCAACAGCTTTGTTCTACCCAGGATACCAGTGTCAAGGATTGTGATTTATGAAAGCTCATCCAAGCTCATTTGTCAATTCTCAGTGATTAGTGAGTGACATGCTGAGTTTCTAGTATAAACTGATCAAATTTGTAGACAAATTTGGGGGTGCAGCTCATTATTTTAGAAGGCATTTCAGGAATCACTGAATCTGTTGTACAAATATGCAAGATCAAATCAGTTAAGTTTAATATGGACAGGGACAACCTATGTAAGATATTGCAGATGTGAACAAAGTGTACATGTTAAGTATTTGAAGATAATGTTGAAAGAGGATGAGAGGCTTTGAAATTTGACATCAACATGTCCAAATCCTGTAGAGCAGTGAACTAAACAACTAGTTTCAGTGAGTTACAAAGTAAAGCAGAAAAGTGCAAGTCAAAAGATATCATGCACAAATTGCAAAATGCTCTGTTTAAGGACATACTGGACCCAGTTCCGTGACATGATATCATTGGTTGCATTGTGAAATTTAGGTTTCAGGTTTGAAGGGTGGTGAATAATAAATGACCCTAAAGGAATACATAAGGTAATTTCCTAAACCTGCCATGAATATATGAAGTTGTTTCTTGGATCTACTGCAAGTACTTAAAATAATTGCAAGAGACTCCTTGATGTATCCGAACTTATAAGTCTATCTTACGCAATTTGGAACATTAGACAGTGAGAGCAAGCTCAGAACAGTTCATTTCAGACAATTCAAAGGAAAATGTTGGTCACTGTCCAGCCAAAACAGAGCCCACCACCTACTGCAAAGACAGCTGAAACTATGATGCAGTATGGAGCTGGCACATCCACAAGCAGTTACAGTCAGTTAGCTGTGGACTGAAACTTGGCTCGACCTGCTCAGAATCATGTTGTAATGCTGACTTTTGGCGATGGTGCTGTGGAGTGGCACAGATGGCAATCCTCCTTGCAAAGGCTTCATGCAGCACTACCTCAATTTCAGCAGTTATTAAACAGAAGGTTGGTTGTTGGCTGCTCTGCCAGTTGCCTGCAGACGTATGCTGGCACCTTGTTTTTTTTTTGTTTTTACCATTTTATTTCCTAGTCCCAACTGCTTTTAGTTTAGCAAAAGTGGTTAATAGGTGAATATATCTTTTGACATTTTCAAAATGGTTATCTGACCATGGTCAATCTATTCTGGCATTTCTCTTTACCTCAAATTTTACTCATGCATAATAATTTGCTTTTTTTATCCTAGTTGCAAACCCTAAACTGATGTACAATTATGATTTAAAATAGAGGTCAAATTTAAAATATAGAACATTTAAGAGTACAGCAGAAGAACAGGCCCTTCAGCTCAACATGTTTGCACTAACCATGATATTATTCTAAACTAATCCCATCTGTCTGCACATAGTCTACATCACTCTATTCTCTGCCAGGTCATGTGTCTGACTAAATGTTTCTTAAAATTTGCTACTGTATCTACTTCTACCACCTCCTTTGGCCGCACAATCTAGGTACATACTTTTTCTAAGAAAACTTGCCTCGCACATCTCCTTTAAACTTTCTCCCTCTTACTTTAAATCCATGCACCCTATATTTCACATGCCCATCCTGGGAAAAAGGCTCTGAATATCGAGTCTAATCATACCTCTCATAATTTTATTTACTTCTATCAGGTCACCCCACAGTCTCTGACATTCTAGCAAAAACAGTTCAAGTTTGTCCAAATTCTCATTATATCTAATACATTCCAATCCAGGCAACATCTTGGTAAACTTCTTTTGCACCGGGTCCAAAAACCTCCATATCCATCCCAAATGTGGCGACAAAATATCCAAATATGACCCGAACTAAAGTTTTATACAGCTACAACATGACTTGCCAATTTTTATACTCAAAGCCTTGATCAATGAAAGCAAGTCATGCAGTAACTATTTGTATTTCCATTTCCAGGGAGCTCCTAAATATCGATGCTCCTAAAGGTGTTACCATATACAGTAAACTTTCCTCTCATATTTGAATTCCCAAAATACATCACCTCACATATGTCTGGACTAAACTCCACTGCCATTTCTGTCAATTTTCTGATTAATCTATATCCTACTGTAACCTTTGACAATCTTCCTACCATCCACAAATCCACTATTTTTTATGCTGTTTGCAAACTTGCTAATCAGACCACCTACATTTTCATCCACATTGTTTATATATATTGCAAATAACAGAGGTCCCTGCACTGATCCTTGTGGAACATCACTGGTCAGGGACCTCCAGTCAGAAAAAACACCCTTCAACAATTCCACCCTACCTTCTATGACCAAAACAATTTTGTATTCAATTCACTGCCTCCCATGTGAATCTTCTGAACCAGCCCACCATGAGGGACCTTGTCAAATACTTTTGCAAAATCCACATGGACCAGAATCACTGTCTACACTTATTCATCATCTTTGTCACTTCCTCAAAAAACTCCATCAAACTTGTCAGACAAGTTCTCAATTGCATAAAGCCATGCTGACTATCACTAATTAGTCTATCCTTCTCCAAATGTGAATCAATCCTGTCCCTAAGAATTCTCTCCAATAATTTCCCTGCCACTGATATAAGGCTCACCAGTCTTTAATTTTTGAATTATCCCTGATGCCCTTCTTGAACAAAGGAATAACATTAGCTATTTTCTGGGAGCTTTCTTATGACTAACAAGGATTCAAAAATCTCTGTTGAGGTCCCAGCAATCTCCTCTCTCGCCTCCCTCAGTACCTTTTAAATCATTTGTGGGATGTGGCTGGCCAGCATTTATTGCCCATCCCTTGTCGCCCTTGAGAAGGTGAGCTACCTTCTTGAATCGCTGCAGTCCACCTGCTGTGGGGTGACCCACAATGCCTTTGGGGAAGGTATTCAAGATTTTGACCCAGTGACAGGGAAGCAATGGTGATATATTTCCAAGCCAGGATGGTGAGTGGCTTGGAGGGGAACTTGAACGTGGTGACGTTCTGTTTATCTGCTGCCCTTGTCCTTCTAGATGGAAGTGGTCATGGATTTGGAAGGTGCTATCTGAGGAGCTTTGGTAAATCTCTGCAGTGCATCTTGTAGCTAGTACACACTGCTGCTACTGAACATCACAAATAAAGGGAGTGGATGCCTGTGGATGTAATTCCAATAAAGCTGACTCTTTGCCCCAGAGGGTGTCAAGTTTCTTGAGTGTTGTTGGAGCTGTATTTATCTAGGCAACTGGGGAGTCTTCTGATTTGTGTCTTGTAGAGGGCAGACAGGCTTTGGAGAATCAGGAGGTAAGTTACTCATCACCGTATTCCTATTCTCTGACTTTCTCTTGTAACCACTGTTTGTGGTGAGTCCAGTTGAGTTTCTAGTCAATGATAACCCCCAAGATGGTGAGAGTGGGGGATTCAGTGATGGTAACACCATTGAATGTCAAGGGTTGGTGTTTAGATTGTCTCTTATTGGTGATAGTCATAGCCTGGCGTTTGTGTGGCACAAATGTTACTTGCCACTTGTCAGCTCAAGCCTGGATATTGACCAGATCTTGTTGTATTTGAACATGGGCTGCTTCAGATCTGTGGAGTCATGAGTGATGCATAAATATTGTGCAATCATTGCTGAACATCCCCATTTCTGACCTAATGTTGAAGGAAGGTCATTAATAAAGCTTCTGAAGATGGTTGTGCCGAGGGCACTAACCTGAAGAACTCCTGCAGTGATGTCCTGGAGCTGAGATGACTGACTTTCAACGGCCATAACCATATTCCTAAGTTCCAGGTATGACTCCAACCAATGGAATCAACCAATGATTCTCATTAATTCTAGTTTTTCCAGGGCTCTTTGATGCTACTTGGTCAAATGCAGCCTTGACATCAAGGGCTGTCACTCTCACTTCACCTGGGATAGATCCCATCAGGCTCTGGGATCTTAATGTTTTCAAAACACCCAACACCTCCTCCTCCTTAAAATTGACATGCCTAAACCATCTCCTTCTCTTTGGTGAATATGAAATGGCTGAATACGAAATACACATGAAGTATTTCATCCACTTCCTCTGACTCTGCACATAACTTCCCTCCTTTGTACTTAAGTGGATCTAACCTGTCCCTAGCTACCTTCTTGCTTCTAATTTGTGCATAAAATGCTTTAGATTCTCCTTAATTCTACTTGCCAAAGACATTTCATCACTTTCAGCCCTCCTATTTCCTTGTTAAAGTCTTTTTATCTGGATTTATTTATATTGTTCAAGTGCCTTCCTTGACTCCATTTTCTTAAATCTAACACATGATTCCTTTTGCTTCTTGACAAAACTTCCAATATTTTGTGTCACCCAAGGGTCTCTAATCTTGTTACCCATGTCTTTAATCCTCACAGGAGCATACTGTTCTTGACCTCTGACCAACTAGCTTTTCAAAGACTCCCACATGTCAGATGTGAATTTACCCTCAAACAGTTACCCTAATCTAATTTTTCTAGTTCCTGCCTAATACTGTTTTAATTACACTTCCCCCAGTTTAGCACTTTCACCCAAGTCTTATCCTTATCTATAACTGTCCTAAAACTTACAGAATCATAGATTCCAAGTGCTCCTCCCAACTGAAACTTCGATCATCTGGCCAGGCTCACTCCCCAGTACAAGGTCTAGTATGGTCCCTTCTCTAGTTAGACAATCTGAACATTGTTTCAAGAAACCCTCTTGGATGCACCTAACAAATTCTGCCCCATCTATGTACTTAGCACTAAGGGAGTCCCAGTCAATATTGGGCAAGTTAAAATCATCCAGAACCACAACCCTGTTGTTTTTACCTTTTTTCCATGATCTGCCTACATACCTGTTCCTTTACCTTCCACTGGCTATTGGCAGGTTCTATAGTATAACCCCATCATTGTGACTGTACCTTTCTAATTCCAGAGTTCCACCCATTTGACCTTTCTGGACCAGCACTCCAAGAAGTCTTCGCTTAGTCCAGTTGTGACATTCTCCTTAATCAATAACATTACTCTTGAACACAGAAAATTTGAGTTTGTCCAAAATCTGATTCAAACCTTTCCCTGATTGATAAATTAGTGGATGTATTTGTGCTTCCATATCACAGTACGTCCTTCATATTACAGCACCAAAAATGATATATTTGGAGACTTCAAATTTAATATTGAATTCTTCTCAATGAATATACTAACTTTTGTTCCTATTCAAATTTCAGGGCATAAGTGAAATTTAATTGCACATTTTTTTAATAATATATTTTGTTACAAGATGACAGAAAAGTGTCTTTGAATAATAGTACTTTCTTTCTGAAGAGCAGAGAACCTATAATCATACTCTGAATATATCTGATATATTTCAGACTCAAAAAGCAAGTAACTGCATTTAATGCTCTATGAGTAAGGTAGTTTCATGGTTATTTCTATCTGTCTCCCTCGCTCTCTTTCTCTCTCTTACTCTCTAGATTGAGATATGTGCAACTGCTGAAATTTGTGGGTGTGCTGCAAATTTGAATTTGAACGCTGAAGACTTGATTGAGGTTTCCAGAATTAAATGTCCTTGAGTGTTTGACATCCGTTAAAGAGATAAAAGCTCCTCGTGTTCTCCCTTGGTTTAGATTTTAATCCTGTTATTTTATCCAGAACTGTTTCGCCGGTGAATGCATCTTATCTCACAGCTCCTGCTGCCCAAAGGGTAATCCTATGGACCTCTTTTGATGTGTCATCCCAACATTGTAGGTAAGCCATGGGTAAGAAAGAGTACCAATACAAGCATTTCAACAAACAGGCATTCAGATCACCTGAGCTGCAAGTTAATTAATTTTAATGGCATTGTCTCTCACAGCCAATTACTGCTTCACTTCCACTCAACTCCATACTTCCCCTTTCTCAATGGAATTGTTCATGTTGAACTGAAGCAACCTGAGCACATTGCAAACTGCTTTCAAAATGGTATTATGTAGCAGGCGGCTGACAGGTAAATGACACATTTTGAGGCTTTGCCTCCTGTTTCCCATGATGAGCAGATCCTTTCCTTTCCTGACAAACCCCATTCAATAATACAAATTCTGCTCAGCATGTATCAACAGATTTATCTCATTCATATCAGTGACTAAATGTACTTCCTGATCTTTCCAGGTATCAGTTGGATTTTTAAAGTAAGGTGCGTCAGATATTAAAAAGCAATTTTAATTAAAGCCTTTGTAGCTTGTCATATGCACTTCTCTGTACAGAGATAAATCCATTCTGAATGTCAAGGTTAGCCTTATGAAATATTCACCTCCTGAGTGTATTCAAAAGCTATCGTAAAATTATGAAAACAGCAAAAGTGCTAATGTGAAACATCCTTCATCACATTAAGATTTAATAAATGTGTCTGGGTTGAGAGAGCAACCTGTCTTGTATGTAGAAAGAAATCAGTTGATTTATAAGGGATCAGGCTACAGGAAGCTTTTCCACATTTAACTGTCATTAGTTGAACCTTTGCAATTCAGGTTGTTCGAAATTAATCACCTGCAGTGAATGGTAGATTTTCTTTTTAAAGCACAATGTTGAATCTATGACAGGTTTTAAATGTTACAGTTAAGTAAGTGATATTGTAAGCTTCAGCATTCCATTTTCAATTGCCTACTTGTCAATTTTCAGCCAATTTGATAAATTCGAACCCAACCAACCAGTGATCTCTGGATAGTTGGGTCGATGTTCAAGTGAAAACCAGTGGTTCATACAGCTAAACAACTTTTCCATGGAAAATGATCAAGATTTAATAGTTGAACTTGAAAGGAAAGACACCATAGCATTGCTTAAATTCTGATATATGGAGCAAAGGCTCACATTAATTTAAAAGAGCATTTTCCAGCATGTGCTGCTGCCTGTACTGAAAACTTATTGAAACTATTAATTATGGTTTCCTTTAGCAAATATGTGGGCAATTTCAAGTTCAATCAGTTCAGATTTTAAGCATGGAGTGCAATGTCTCCAGTACCTAATTGACAGGGGCAATGGTGAGTTAGTTAAGAAAATATGGTGAGGATGGACAAATTAGATTCTCGCTTTCGAGGAGAAAAGGTCCAATTTTCCACCAAAGGCTTTCATGTCAAGATGGGAATCTATCTAGTGAGGGGTCCATTTGCATGCATCAACATCTCACTATTATCTTATATCATGTCATTTATATGTAAGTAACTATTTTCTCAGGCAGCAGAGAGAAACGAGACTGCGATGATTTCCGACATGAAAGTCTGAGTGAGTGCCTCACTACTACTGTCTAAAGGCGGTATATTTGGGCAGAATGCCCCAATATCTTAAGGCATGATACTCAGGCAGTGACTACCTCCCCCAACACCCTTCATATTTGGAGGTTGGCATCAGACAAGAACTAGCCTCACCCATTCTTCCTGGTACATGCCAGATTATTTTACAATACAGTTCATCACTTCAGTACTGCACTTTGGAGTTCACTGACACCTTATATTGCAATGCTGCTGTCAGACCACTTTATGCATAGGGTCAGGCACTCATCTCATGCACTGAAGCAGGATGTGTCTCAGAGCTGTCAGCTTGTTCTGTTGTTATTACCTCACTTTCAGCCTACCTGGATGCTCACAGCATCTCTATCTTGCATTGCTCTTTTATGCATTGCTTCCCTATTCAGAATTTACAAGCTCACAGTACTTCTGTCTTGTCTTAACTTTTACCCCAGACACAAAGCCAGGCAGCTCGCCATGTCTGTCAGTAATGGTCAGTCAAGGGGGCAGATAGGTTGCTGTGCTGTGTCACTGACATACCTACATGTGTCAGCAGTTTATGTGGCAAATACACCCCATGTGCTTCAAACAAATGGCCATGTCTCAAAGTCTAAAGTCTTCAGGCAAGTCCATTGAGACTGGCGTTAGTCATGGGACATCACCACAGGCAGTGTAGTGCATTGTCTGAGCTCAGTCCAAGGACTTGGACACAATCAGTCAGCCACTTAGCGAGATCAGGGTTAAGGCTTCTGTATCATTAAAATTCAGACAGTGGACCATGGCCAAGTTGGAGGTCCAGTACACACAAAGTCAACAGTGTGTATCAAAAACTGTGAGAAAAGTATTTGAAGCAACTTGACTCTCATTGAAGGAATGTAAGCATATTTTCAGTTTTGTGCTGATATAATCTAAAGAGGTTAATACCTGACCAAAAAAGAGAAATGTTATGATAAAATACTTTATTATAACAAGGCACATTTACATTATACCAACATATATTCCTGTACTAAAATAGTAATTGTTGCAGGTCTAGCAGCATCTGTGGAGAGAAGTCAGAGTTAATGTTTCAGGTCCAGTGACGTTTCCTCTTAAGTCAGAACTGGTAGCTCGTAAAAGGATGGTTTTATACAGAAGATGGGGTAGGGGGAAGGGGAGAGTAAATGTTAGTGGAGATAGAATCCAAAGAGAGAGAAAAAGAGTTTGAAAAACAAAGGAGTGGTTAAAGGTCAGCCTGACTGATCAACCAGCTGCTATTGGGGACTATTAGTAGTGTGCAGTAGCAGCTCTTGTGATGCCAAGGGCTGGTGTGTGGGAGTGGGGTAAAGAGTGGAGAAAAGCCCTAAAATTGTTGAACTCCATACTCTGTTCAGAAAACTGCAAGTTTTCCAAGTTGAAAATGGGGTGCTGTTCTTCCAGCTTGCACTGAGCTCCACAGGAGCATTGCAGCAAGCCTGAGACAGTGATGTTGGCCAGAGAACATGATAATGTGTTAAAGTGGCAAGCAACTAGAAGCTCAGGATCTTTTTTGCAGACCAAAAGTAGGTGTTCTCCAAAGTGGTCAACCAGTCTGTGCTTTATTTCCCCAGTGTAAAGGAGAGCAGCAAGTACAGTTTAAGGTTAAGTGAAGTACAGCTAAAGCACTGCTTCAAATAGAAGAGCCTTGAATGATGAGGAGGGAGGACAGTTATTACACCTTCTGTGGCTGCAGGGGAAGCGCCCTGAGACTGTCGGGATGTGTTGGGAGTGAAGAAGGACCAAATGAGGGTGTCCCGGAGGGAACTTCCTTGTAGAAGGCTGACAAGGTCGGGGGAGGGGTGCAGGGTTGGGGGGGTGGGGGAGGTGGTGGGAGGTGGGATATGTATCTTGTGGTGGTATCCCATTGCAGGTGGTGGAAATGGCAGCTAATGATCATATATTCCTGTATCATACTCTCCAGAAATGTACATATGTTCCTGATACATAATAAAATGCAAGATTCTTTTTACAAAGAACATGAATGTCTAAATACATTGACACATTCCATATTAATTTGTCAATAAATGTGCGGGTTAAAGAAAGGGCTAGGGTGGCATACTCTCTGTTTTAAAATTTTACCATGTCCAATTTTCCTTAAACAAATTGTGCAATGTTGTATAACCATTACCAAGTCCAAATATTTATGAGCTTTATTCAGAAGATATTAAGGTAATGAGTATTTTCTGCAATTGAATCCTGAATTCCAAAATCAAGAAATGATAAGGTCATAATTAAAATTCTAGATTTAGATCTAATAATTCAGAATAGGGCTAGCTGTCTTCAATCAGGTGGAGAAATGTGTAATGAGCAAATTGATGGAAGACCAGCGGCAGGTACTCATAAGAAAGAATTTGATCTGAAGTAATTATATTCCTAAAAAGCAAAACTTATATTGGTCAAACAGACACAGTCACAAACAACTAAAGAGTAAGAGAATATATATCTAAAGGAAAAAGCATCCACATGTTATAAACACCAATTTGGTTAATTTGAACGGACACAAAGAACAGCAAAAAATGAGGAGGCAGAAGCTTCAAAAAGCCAATAAAAAAGAAAGTCATAAGAGACATCAAAATCAATATCAAAAAGGGAAAAGGACGATAATAAGTAGTAATGCATACTACTTGAAAATTGATGACAGTGATTTTGCCAATTAAACTAATGAAATGGCAAAAATGTTAAATAATTATTATTCTTCAATATTTACAGTGGTGGGAAGAGATCAGCAAACCAATCATTCCAAGGAAGCTTCCTTGAATCAGAAATAGTGACTCCACAAAATTCGTGTGAGTAAGATAGCTGTAATGGAGAAAATAATGTCATTGGAGCCTGAACAATCCACAGGGCAACATGTTACTATCACACAGTTTAAAAAGAAATAGGATTTTGAATTATAATTCCATGAGATATGAGCACCACTGGGTATGCCAGCATTATTTTTTGGTCATCTCTAACTATCATTGAGAAGATGATAGTGAGCTGCTTACTTTGTACTCTTTCAATCCATTTGGATTAGGTATAGTCATGTGGATTGTGAACCAGTGACAATAAAAGAATAGTGATAATTCAAAGTCAGGATGTTGTGTAGCTCAAGTGGGAACTTGCAGATTATAGTCTTCCCATGTGTCTGCTGTCCTGCCCTTCTGAATATAGTAGTGTTGGTTTAGGAGGTGCTGATTAAGGAGACCTGTTGAGTTGCTGCAGAGAATCTTATATCTCATACAAACTACTGCTACTATCAATTGGCAGTAAATATAAGATGGTGGATAAAGTGCTGATCAAATAGTCTGCTTTTCCCTAAAGGGATGAAAAGATTTCCAATGTCCTACAAACTTTCAACCATCTTGATCTAGGAACTATTCTTTAGATTGGAAAATGCTCATGTAATGCTGATGT
Organism: Chiloscyllium plagiosum; assembly: GCF_004010195.1. NCBI lineage: Eukaryota > Metazoa > Chordata > Chondrichthyes > Orectolobiformes > Hemiscylliidae > Chiloscyllium > Chiloscyllium plagiosum. The sequence continues at coordinate 83,049,656 of NC_057716.1, read as the reverse complement.
TTTATGTAAGTGATAAAATATTGATTATTGAATTTCATCATCTGATTTTTTAATGTTTCTATTCATTCATGGAATCGGAGCATTGATGGCACAGCCAGCATTTATTAACAACACTTTGGGCAATTAGTGATGGGTAAGAGTCAACCACAGTGCAGTTGGTCTGGAGTCACATGTAGGGCAGACTAAGCAAAAATGGCAGTTCCCTTCCCTAAAATGAATCTGACATCCTTTTCTTTACAATTGACTATGGTTTCATCGTCAACATTTGATTCTCAATTCCACATTCTCTTTTTGAATTCAAACTTCACCATCTGCCGAGATGAAAGTTAAACCCAGGTCCTGAGAACATTACTTGGATCTCTTGATTAATAGTCTAGCAATAATACCACTAGGCAATACCATCCCACAATACCTGGATCTTCCACAGACTGAAATTGTTTTGTTCCTTTGTTAAAACTTTGTGTTTTGGCAGACCAGGAGAGATGGATTTTTGACTATACAACAGAGAAAATTGTCTTTCCATGCCTCTAAGGACAAAGCACCCAATGGCAACACAAATTGGAGTGAAACATCCTAGCACCCATGCCTTTAAAGCAATCTGTACTATTCATGCTACTGTTGATCCAAGACACTACTAATTAAGTATGGTTTCAGGTTAAAACCTCACATGACAAGGGCACCCTAAGGATTTCAATCTGCATATTATTTTATTTTCCTTTTGTATCAGACACTATACCTCATTAATTTTGTATCTCTCTCTCTACGTATGGCTGATGTCACTGTATTATTGTGCCAGTGACAATAAAATTGCTCTTTCTTTCATTCAAGAGGACCTGTAATTTATTTTTTATTTGAGCTCCTTGCTGCAGAGTGCTGTGGAGGCCAAGTCATTGAGTATATTTAAGAGAGAGGTAGATAGGTCCTGGATTGCTAAGTAGTTCAAGGGTTACGGAGAGAAGGCAGGAGAATGGAATTGAGAAATACATCAGCCATGATTGAATGGCAGAGCAGACTTGATGGGCCAAATGGCCTAATACTGCTGTTATAGTCTTATGGTCGAACTGATACAATAGACATTGAGTTAGCATATTTTTATTCAACATTTATTGCTTTTATTAACTTCATGCTGGAAAAGAATTTTAAACGCTTGTTGTGAGCAACTGAGGGGAATACGAAGAAAGCTGATTCATCCCTTGTCACCTTGTTGTAACAGAAAAGAACACAAGAGGCTCCAAATCATGTTATATAAATTCCTGATCATGCTCAGAGTGCTGTGAGCAGTTCTAGGGACCTTACCTTTGGAAATATAAATTGGCTAGGTAGAAAATAATGTAGGCTGCAGATGCTGGAAACCAGAGTGTAGATCAGAGTGGTGCTGGAAAAACACAGCAGGTCAGGCACCATCCGAGGAGCAGGAAAATCAACATTTTGGGCAAAAGTACAATGGGGAATGGGGGTGGGGATGGAGGTGATAGGTCAGAGAAGAGGGTGGAGCAGATAAGTGGGAAGGGAGATTGGCAGGTAGGACAGGTCATGAGGACAGTGCTGAGCTGGAAGGTTGGAACTGGGGTAAGGTAGGAGGAGGGGAAATGAGGAAAATAATGGAGATGTACTAGAACGATACTTGGATGCCAAAGGTTGTGGCAGGAGGAATAATTACACAAACCACAGTTACAATTCATGAAACTAAAAAGGTTAGGTGGTGATTTTGTTGATATTTTTGAGATACCAAGGGGAACAGATGCAGTAGACTGGGATAAACTATTTCTATTAGTTGGGACCATAGAACTAGAGATATAGGCAAATGTTTGGAGCCAGACATTTCAGAAATGAAATTAGGAATCACCTTCTCATGCAAAGTGTTGTAGGAATTTAAAATTGTCTTCCACAGTGGCAATTGATCTGTTGTTAATTTTATAATTTAGATTGATAGATTAGTGTTAGTCATTGGTATCAAAGGCAGATATTTGGAATTCAGTTATATATCAGCTATATTTTTATTGAATGTTGGAACAAACTAAAGTGGTTAATTAATTCTCTACCTATTTTCCTAAAAAAAGCAGGTTAATGTTCTTCCACATTCCAAACACAATGGTAGAGTAAAACTTGCATCAGCAGGTCAGGCAGCATCCAAGGACCAGGAAAATTGACCTTTTGGGCAAAGGCCCTTCATCAGGAATGAGGCTTTTGCCTAAAACTTTGATTTTCCTGCTCCTCGGTTGCTGCCTGACCTGCTGTGCTTTTCTGGCACCACACTCTTGACTCTAATCTCCAGTCGCTGCAGTACTCACTTTCACCCAAAATATGCATCATTCAATTAGATTGAATATATAACAGCAACATAAAGAACATATAAATAATGATACCCTTTAGCTCAAACAACCTCAATGTGAGACCATAGCACAATCGTGTTAGAAGAGCAAGCAAGTGATTACCAGGCTAAACGAAATGGAACATAAAGATGTCCTTCCTGATACAACAAACCTTAAGACAGACAGCTGGGATTCTGCAGGCAGTGAAAGGAACAGTTACATATCATCAACTTTGGTAACAATCATTCAACCTGGTTGAAGGATGAGCATTTTATCCTAATGTTATGTTTGTACCAATAGGTATAAAATACAATATTTGGTCCCATGTTCGGGTTATTTGCATGCATGTAACCAGAAACACACACACACATATATGTATATGTATATATGT
>NC_057716.1:83042499-83046150 GCF_004010195.1 Chiloscyllium plagiosum | reverse complement strand
TGTATATATATATGTGTATGTGTATGTATATATATATGTGTATGTGTATGTATATATATGTGTATGTGTATGTATATATATGTGTATGTGTATGTATATATATATGTGTATGTATGTGTATATATATATGTGTATGTATGTGTATGTGTATGTATGTTTATTGTTCCTGCGGGCAAACACAATGTAATGAAGGTTGAAAATTTCAACTATCATATTTTACACATAATGTACATTATAAATCTCCTGGAAGGTTCATCCCATAAAATACAGATGAAAGTAATTGAGATTTGACTACTGGCTTTGTAATTAAAAATCTATGGCAATGAACACCATTGCAGAATGACAGGAGTAAGGGTAACTCCTAGTGAATTTTTATATGGTGCCATTAATAACGAAGAAGGGGTGTAGATAACATTACAATAATTGTACAATTAATAAAGATTGTCACATTTATATATTCTTAATTTATTAGTAATAAAAATGTTTTGCCTTTATTCATGGTCGAATCATTTCTGGCACTTCAAAATGGATGATTTATAATATGCTTGAAAGGCCGATATTTACTTTTACCTTTTGATTAAAATCATGGTGCATTGTGCATGGTGTAGCTATACTCATGGTATAGCTACATAGTTAGCATGGGAAAGAAACAATTTAGATTTGGCTATTCAACTCAATATAATAATAATAATATAAAATATATAATTTCCAAAAACTTAAGGTATCCAAAATTCTGCTGTTCGTGTATTTATAGGTCTGATTCACCCAGTATCCCTGTGTCTGCTGATCTGCATTGGCTCAAACAACACCTCAATTTTAAAATTCCTATCCTTGCCTTAAAATACTTCCATGATTTCATTCCCCCACCCCATTCACTCTATAACCTCTTTCATCCTTGCAAACCTCCAAAGTGTCTGTGTTCATCTAATTCTAGCCACTGTGTTCATGCGGTGAGTCCACACCTGGTCATTGGTAATCCCCAGGATGTTGATAGTGAATGATTCAATGATGGTAACACCATTGATGGCGGTGAGATCGTATCTTACTGGCAATGGTCATTGCCTGGTTTTGGTGTGGTGCAAATGCTACTTGCCGCTTCTTAGCCCAAACCTGGATATTGTCCAGATCTTGTTGCAGGAAACATGGGCTGCTTTCAGTATCTGATTATCTCAAATGGAGTCAAACATTGTGCAATGATCAGTTTCTCACCTTATGATGGAGAGCAGGTCATTGATGAAGCAGCTGAAGATGGTTGAGCCTAGGACATTACCCTGAGGAACTCCTGCAGAGATGTCTTGGACCTGAGATGATTGACCTATAACAACTACAACTCTATTCTAATGTGTCAGATATGACTACAACCAGAAACGATTTTGCTCCCTGATACTCTTTGATTCCAGTTTTACTAGGGCTCCACAATGTCATACTCAGCATCAAAAAAAAATCAAAATTGACCAAAATAAATGGGATCAATGTGGAGAATGACTTCAAACATGAATTGGAGAATACCTACTTATAAGAATAGAGGAACACCCTTGCTTTTAGCTGAATTTGGAAGTCTGTTGAGAACATTAGGCATATCCATTTTTGACATCTGTGAGTCTGGTTTGTGTGTAATTTTTAATTGATACCCTCAGATTTTCACAAGGAAATGTTGTAGTCACAAAGGTGCACATGTGAGATATTTTCAACAGATCATTTCCAACAGTTTACCGTCATTAGGAACAACGCTATGCTTGCCAGGTAGCAACATATGGAACTTTTGTATTCTGAATCTAAATTGAGAATTTTGCTCTCTATGTTGGAATAGAGTCCTTTGTTTTTGTAAGGATCTTCGAACCAAACATAATGTCTCTCATTCTTTAATTTTCAAGCTCCGAGACCTTCTTGATGCATCAAGATTCAACATGGTAAGCTTGGAGGGGGCATAATATTGAAGCTTTGATGTGGAGATGCTGGTGTTGGACTGGGGTGGATAAAGTTTAAAAATCACACAATACCAGGTCAGAGCCCAATAGGTTTATTTGAAAGTACTAGCTTTTGGAGCGCTGCTGCTCCTTTATCAGCTAGCAGACTTGCTAAAAGATACAACATTTTTGAGAATATGTTGGTGATCTCTATGCCATACATAAGACATCCCTTTACAAAGCAAATGCCAAAGAGGAGATACTTTGACCACAAAGTTTGGAACATATTGAGAAAAAAATATTGAAGCAACAGATACCTTTGTATTGCAATCTTTTGTTTGTCTTTTGTTTTGGTAGGGTCGATTCTGATCTCCAGCATCTGCAATCCTCATTTTTGCCTTTGGTAGGATCAGGTCTAATACCATTTAAAGAGTAGATTGATCCAAAGAAGTTGACTTGTTTCATGTTGATTTTTTTTTGTTTGGGGAAATGAAACTATTTTCTTGTTGCTGCCCCAAGCTCACAAAGGTTTGTCTATTGCTCACCTTAACTTTTCCAGTGAACTGCAATATCATCAGTGATACAATTACAACCTAATTGATTCTTGCTGAGATGAACAATATGTTGTTGGAAAACTTTTTAATTAATGGATAATTCAAATTGTAAACTGAGAAAATAGTACATACCAAAAGTTGTCAGTTTCTGCAACTCTGAGGAAACATGTATGAACCAATATTCATTGTTGGTTCAAGTTTCAAAACTTGAAATAAACTCTTCAAGGGTGTGAATATTGTATGGATATCTTTTTAGTGCAACCACTTCGGATATAAACATCCACTACAGTGCCACCTTTCAAAACAGGGCAAATAAAGGAATTGTACAAATTGAATGTGAACATTGGACTTCCAAGGTTGGGGTGTAGGTTGGGGGGAGGGGTACATCATTAAGAAGAGGTGATGGTCGAGTGGCATTATCTCTAGATTATTAATCCAGAGTCTCAGGTAATGTCCTGGTGATCTGGTTTTAAATCCTGCCATGGTAGATGGTGGAATTTGAATCCCATAAAAATATGGAATTAAGAGTCTAATGATAACCATTAACCCATTGTCGTTTGTTGGAAATATCCATCCGGTTCATTAATGCCCTTTAGGAATGGAAACTGTCATCCCTCCCTGGTCTGGCCTATATGTCCCACAGCAATATGGTTGGCATTTTACTTCTGTCTGGGTAATTAGGAATAGTCAATAAATTCTGGGCCCAGCCAGCAATGTATTTATCCTGTGAAGGAATAAAAAAAACTTTCAGATGCAATTCGCCACCACCATTAAAGTTACCAATTAAATAAAATTAGCTTGGATAGAGGCTAGTCAGGTCATGACTGGTCTTGATGTTGCAGTCTGGAGTATTTGGTGCTGGAATTGACATATTGGCTACTTTGTGGATTGTAGGAATATGTAGATCCATGCATGCTGGTAGACAAATAATAGCTGGTCCAGCTGTTTCAATGATGTAAAATGTTTCAGGTATCCATCCTAAGCAAAAATGTATAAGGGCGGCAAGGTAGCTCAGTGGTTAGCACTGCTGCCTTATAGCACCAGGGTCCCAGGTTCGATTCCAGCCTTGGGTGATTGTGTGGAGCTTGCACATTCTCCCTGTGTCTGTGTGGGTTTCTTGCGGGTGCTCGGTTTCCACCCACAGTCCAAAGATGTGCAGGTCAGGTGAATTGGCCATGCTAAATTGCCCA
>NC_057716.1:82990590-83041502 GCF_004010195.1 Chiloscyllium plagiosum | reverse complement strand
GGCCCAACAAGTCCACACCGACCCGCCAAAGCGCAACCCACCCATACCCCTTACCTAACACTACGGGCAATTTAGCATGGCCAATTCACCTGACCTGCACATCTTTGGACTGTGGGAGGAAACCGGAGCACCCGGAGGAAACCCACGCAGACACGGGGAGAACGTGCAAACTCCACACAGTCAGTCGCCTGAGGCGGGAATTGAACCTGGGTCTCCGGCGCAGTGAGGCAGCTGTGCTAACCACTGTGCCACCGTGGTGAATGAAACAATCCACATCACAGTTATTACACTTGTCAGTGTTGCTGCCATGCTCCAAATGTTTTGAGTTTGTGGCCCTCTCCTAACAATACATTGATGCTATGATCTTTATGTTTGTCCAGTAGTACTTGTATACCTAACTTGTATACCTAACAATGACCAGTTCCATTAGTCTTTGTGTCATTTGTGTCATCATCTGCCTGCAAATTGCTTGTTATTTTCACCTAGCTGTTGGCAGTATGACATGAACTGAAGCCATTGAATCTTGAAATTAACTTAGACTGTAAGCTGATATTCGAAAAAATTTTAACATTTTGTTAAGATCTTTGCAATCATAACTACAAATAGGATAGACATTGATTCTTTTACAGTACTGCATTTCTAAAAAAATGAAGATAATTTTTACTGCTTGTCATTCTTTAACAGCCATCTATTGACCTATGAAGTGAAGGTTCATTTTTTTAAGTAGTTGAACTTGTGACAGAATGTCACTGGAGTGCCAATCCATGTTCAGATAATTGCTTTCCATCCCTAACATATTTATTGCCTTGTGCTCTTTGACTATTACAAAAGATCAATTATTTGGTATTTGACTTTGTTTCTCTTTGTTTCTCTCCTAGATGGTGGTTAGAGGTTGATGCTTTCTTACTTTTCATTTTATTTCTGCAAGGTAGAAACTTGCTGCCACAGGCCAGTTAGAATTAGAATTAGGATTAAAATTTCCACAGTGCAGAAACAGACCCTCTGCCCAACAAGTCCACATCGTCCCATGAAGAGTAATCCACCCAGATCCACTCCCCTACCTTATATTTACCCCTGACTAATGCACCTAACCTACACATCCCTGAACACTATGGGCAATTTAGCATGGCCAATGCACCTAACCTGCACATGTTTGGATTGTGGGAGGAAATTGGAACATCCAGAGGAAACCCACACAGACACGGGGAGAATGTACAAACTCCACATAGAAAGTCGCCCGAGGCTAGAATCAAACCCGGGTCCCTGGTGCTCTGAGGCAACAGTGCCGAACCACAGTTAGGCTGGCATTGGTACATTTTTGGAGACTTCAAGTAGGAGATGAAAGTTTCACTTAGAAAGATCAGCCTACAATTGATGATTGGTCCAAGGTGCAAATTAGTATATTGGCACTGAGTATTAACCCTGTCAGTTAACTTCAAGTACATGCTTGACAGGAGAATGAAGACAATATTATGACCTCAAATTATTTTACTGCTTTCAACAAAATTAATGTGACAAACATAATTCAATAATATAGAAATAAAAAGCACAAAATCTCCAAGGGCAGGGGTGTTGAATGAGCAGTTCAGAGATTGAGTTCAGTCGATATTAACTCTGAAACCATTGTTGACTTCTTTCCACTTAGGGCATGTACTTTTTCTTCTTTATTGTTTCATAACATGTGAATGTCACTGACAAGGCCAGCAATTATTGCTCATTCCTAATTCTCCTTGAACTGAGTTGCTTGCTAGGCCAATGCAGAGGGCAGTTAAGAGTCAGCCACATTGCTGTTCATCTGGAGTATACAGAAATATTTCCTCTATTGTTGGCTGCAACATTTTGAAGATCATTGCCTGGAACAGTCGAAATAAAAACATCTCCCTTTCTCTCCCTGATTGACTAGTTTAAACCAATCGGGAACAACCTTTTCTATGCCTTTAGGGGTGGGAAACTTATAAACACAATAACCAACTCCAGCAGCTGAGAAGGAGAAGTGTTAAGTCACACAGGCAGCAGACCAGACTGAATGGAACACTAACAAAACAATGTTAATGAAGTTGGGTCTGTTTTTTTGGAATGAGGGTGTTTGAATTTTTCTTATCTTTACGTGTCCTGATTTTTATTACAGGAGTGTAATTTGGAGCAATGTGTCTAATGTTGTTTAGAGCACTTAGAAAGTGTCTCCAATAAATGTGGAAATGTTTTATGAAAGAAAAAAAAGTGCTTATGTTGGACACAGATTTCACATGTGATTCTGCTGGACGTAAAACAATTTGATGTGAAGCACCCACTTTCTGGCAGAGATCTGGTCTCTTGCTTCAAACATTTGAATGGTTGTACAATTTTGGACCCTCAAAAGGGATTGTTCTGCTTTTTTGGAAAGAAAATGTGTTCTGATTTTGCAGTGTGGTTTAGCTAATAAATACAGTTATGATGTTTTATAAAAGTCTCTTACGTTTGTTCTGGTGTATTTAAAAATGTACGATTTATATGATAAGATCTGTCTCATAGCACATGCAACTCTTCACACAGATCTTTTTCTTTTACGAAAGGGGCACTTGTCCACACTTGAGAAATGATGGGCTGAATATTTGCCACAGAGCTTGGAAGCAGGACGTGGGTTTAAAGTTAGGACTAGGGTCAGAAGCTCTCCTCTGGTGGGATCCTGATTAAACAATCAAAAATTTGCAGATAGGCTTCAACACAAATGGAGTTCATTTAGCTCATTGTGTGTGTCTTGGCCCTCTTCAGGAGAAATTTACCCAGTGCTGTTCCCCCACCTTTTCCCCAAAGCCTTGCACATTTTTCCTTTTCAAATAATGAACCAATTTTGCTTCTTCATCCCTTAACAAAATCTACCTTCATCACACTCTCAGGCAGTGCATTCCAAATCTTAACTGCTCAGTGCAAAAAAAGTTGCCTGTTTTGCCAATTTCTTTAAAGCGTTACCTTCTGTTCCTTGATCTAGTTAGTAATAGGAACAGTTTCTTCCTTATTAACCAGGCTACTCATAACTTTTAATACCTCTACCAAAGTTATTCACAATTGTCTTTCCTCAAAGATGGACAGTGCCAACTATTTCAAGCTATGTAGCTGAAGTTCCACATTTGTCAAACAGTTCTTATGAATATTTTGTACTTTTAAATCCCTTCATTAATCTCCTTACTGCCTTCACATCTTTCCTAAAGTTGGGTGCTCAGAACTCAATGCAATTCTTCAGTTGATGTTGGACTATTTCAGATTTTCACAAGGAGAAGGTCTTAATTGGTGTGATTCCTCTCCACACAGCCGATACAATTTAGAATCAAAGAATCCCGAAGTGCATGATAAGGCCATTTGGCCTAACATGTCTCTACCAACTGTCCAAAGAACATCTCACCTAGACCCAACACCCCACCCTATCCCCCTTGGTGTACCCTAGGTATATCAGATGAAGTGTGGGAAACATTTGGAATTCCACAGAAGCAATCACTGAGGATGTTTGTTCCCCTGAAGGAGGCGCTTGTAGTGTTTGTCAAAATCAGCTAGTGTACGAGAGAGAAGTGAGATGCCACATGGAAGCAAAGTGCCTGCCACCAGGGTGGGACTGACCTGCATGTCTTCCTGGAGAGAGGGAAGGGAAATCCTCTTCTTATAGAGAACTGCAAAAAACAAAATGCTACCTACTGTGCAGCATGGTCCAGTCTCTGTTCAATGTCTCCTACCAGAGTTCTTCATCCTCAAACTGAGTGAATTCTGCAAAAATAAAATGGCTACCACCACAACAATGCATAGTTATGGCCCATAATGAATTTGAAGAGCCGAAGATGTCATTGAGCTATTTGAGAGATTTAAATAAATACACAGTCTGATGATCAGTAAATTTCCAACAGGCACCAGCAAAGAGGAAAAGATCAGCTATGTTATTCTGTGAGCTGGGGACAAATTGTTAAATTTGCTCAGTAGCTGAGAAATGAGCAAGTGCAATAGTAAAAACTGAGACAGAAAGCTTGAAAGTCAGCACACATCTCTGGATAGATAATTGAATCCACTAATATTGAATTTTAAAGGTTGAGGCAGGAAGTAGGGTGAGTCTGTCGACAATTATCAAAATTCATTAATGCAGCCAGAAAATGCAAATTCAAGAAAATGGATAAAAGACTGATAGATCAGCTCATTTTTGCATACCCTGGTCTCCAAAATAATTTGATTAGAAAGGACAGGCTTGCAATACCACAGGCTGTAAACAACAGCCAAAACACATGAAGCCATGAATAGGCAGCGAAAGATGTGGAGAACCTAGGCAGCTTGCCTTCAATTAAATGAAAGAAAAGGAAACGGGGTTAATTAAATAAAACAGCAAAGAGGAATGCATATCAGACACAGAAAAATACATGCAGTACTTATGAGGGAACCTCTGAAATCACAGGTAGGATCTGTGAGCACATGAATTCACAGAAGAAGGAACTACCTTGCAAATATCCTCTATCAACAGCACATGGGCTGCAGCAGTTAAAGAAGGCAGCTCACCACCACCTTCTCAGGATCAACTAGGGATGGACAATGAATGCTGGCCAGCTCGTAACATCCAGATTCCATGAGACAATAAATAAAATAAAACATGGATCAAATTGCAGAGCTTGTGGAATGCCCCAATCACTGGAGAAAAGATGTGCAGAATAATGAAAGAAGGCAGCATAGAACTTCTCAGAGGCAGAACAACCAGTTGAATAAAGAGAAAAAGAAAACAAGATATTCAGATTCGAGATGAAAATGAGTTTGAAAATGATACCAGCAGTGATCATTCGTTCTTGTTCATTTGTTGACAGACATGTCTGACATATATGACAGATATCTGTGACCATGTACCTTGAGGAGTCACAGTCTGCCTTGGCACTGAACAAAGAAGAACAAAAAAAAATTTACAACCCAGGAACAGGCACTTCGGCCCTCCAAACCTGAGCCGATCTAAACCTGTTGGCCATTTCCTAAGCATCTGTATCCCTCTGCTCCCCAACTGCTCATGCATCTGTCCAGACGCATCTTAAATGAATCTACCGTGCCTGCCTCTACCACCTCTGCTGGCAACGTGTTCCAGACACCCATTTCTCTCTGTGTAAAGTACTTGCCGCGTGTATCCGCCTTAAACTTTTCACTTCTCACCTTGAAGGCGTGACCTCTCGTTATTGAATCCTTCACCCTGGGAAAAAGCTTATACAATCCCAAACCAAACTAGTCCCACCTGCCTGATCCCGGCCCAACTCCCTCCAAAACTTTCCTATTCGTGTATTCATCCAAATGACATGATCTAGTGCCAAGGTGTCCACTGCCAGGCCTGGATGTAGTGGACTACTCCATCAGCCAGGTTCTCCAGCTCCCTGTAACCAAATCAGGGCAAATCACATCCAGAGCAAACATCAGGAAGGGTACAGAGTGGGTGTGTACTGACGATACAGGTCTGGGTGCACATAGCTTTTTAAAGATGGCACCAGTGCCAGGGATGTCAATCCATTCCAGGATATCCAGGCAATGGCAACTGGTAGACAAGGCTAGAATTAAGCAAGAGATGGTGGTGGGATGGTGTTGTTAATGTGGTTCACCAACACATTCCACCCTGACCTTAAATTTGCCTGGACCATCTCTGACACCTCCCTCCCCTTCCTGGACCTCTCCATCTCCATTAGTGACGACTGACTTGACACTGATATTTTTTACAAGCCCACCGACTCCCACAGCTACCTGGCTTACACCTCTTCCCACCCTACCTCTTGCAAAAATGCCATCCCGTATTCCCAATTCCTCCGCCTCCGCCGTATCTGCTCCCAGGAGGAGCGGTTCCACCATAGAACACACCAGATGGCCTCCTTCTTTAGAGACCGCAGTTTCCCTTCCCACGTGGTTAAAGATGCCCTCCAATGCATCTCATCCACATCCCGCACCTCCGCCCTCCGACCCAACCCCTCCAACCGCAACAAGGACAGAACGCCCCTGGTGCTCACCTTCCACCCTACCAACCTTCGCATAAACCAAATCATCCGCCGACATTTCCGCCACCTCCAAACAGACCCCACCACCAGGAATATATTTCCCTCCCCACCCCTTTCTGCTTTCCGCAAGGACCGTTCCCTCCGTGACTACCTGGTCAGGTCCACACCCCCCAACAACCCACCCTCCCATCCTGGCACCTTTCCCTGCCACCGCAGGAATTGCAAAACCTGTGCCCACACCTCCTCCCTCACCTTCATCCAAGGCCCTAAAGGAGCCTTCCACATCCATCAAAGTTTTACCTGCACATCCACCAATATCATTTATTGTATCCGTTGCTCCCGATGCGGTCTCCTCTATCTTGGGGAGACTGGACGCCTCCTAGCAGAGCGCTTTAGGGAACATCTCTGGGAAACCCACACCAATCAACCACACCGCCCTATGGCCCAACATTTCAAATCCCCCTCCCACTCAGCCGAGGACATGCAGGCTCTGGGCGTCCTTCACTGCTGCTCCCTCACCACCCGATGCCTGGAGGAGGAATGCCTCATTTTCCGCCTCGGAACACTTCAAACCCAGGGCATCAATGTGGACTTCTTCAGTTTCCTCAATTCCCCTTCCCACCTCACCCCAGTTCCAAACTTCCAGCTCAGCACTGTCCCCATGACTTGTCCTACCTGCCTATCTTCTTTTCCACCCCCACCCTTCTCTGATTTATCTCTCCACCCTTCAGGCACTCTGCCTGTATTCCTGATAAAGGGCTTCTGCCCGAAACATTGATTTTCCTGCTCCTCCGATTCTGCCTGAACTGCTGCGTTTTTCCGGCACCACTCTAATCCAGTTCTTTATCCACCTAGCTAGAACACTCTGCACACCATATGACTTCACTTTCTCCATTAGTCTACAATGGGGAACCTTATCAAATGCCTTACTAAAGTCCATGTATATGACATCAACAGCTCTTCCTTCATCTAACAACTTGGTCACTTCCTCGAAGAACTCTATCAAGTTGGTAAGGCACGATTTCCCCCGCACAAAACCATGTTGCCCAACACCGATAAGCTCATTCCTTTCCAAATATAAATAGATCCTATCTCTCAGTACCCTCTCCAGCAACTTCCCCAAAACCAGTGTCAGGCTCACTAATCTGTAGTTACCTGGAATATCCTTACTACCCTTCTTGTACAGGGGGACATCATGAGTAATCTTCCAGTCCTCCGGCACTTCACCTGTATTTAAGGATGTCACAAAGATCTCTGTCAGGGCCCTAACTATTTCCTCTCTCACCTCCCCCAGCAACCTGGGATAGATCCCATCTAGTCCTGGGGATTTGTCCATCTTAATAACCTCTTGCATACCCAACACATCTTCTCTATTTATGGCACCGTGATCCAGACTAATCAAACTTCTATCTCTAATCTCAAGATTCATCATGTCCCTCTCCTCAGTGAACACTGATGCAAAGTAATCATTCAGAATCTCACCCATTCTCTCAGGTTTGGCACACAGCCTTCCTTCATTATCTTTTAGTGGTCCAATCCTTTCTCTAGTTACTCATTTGCTTCTTATATAAGAATAAAATGCTTTGGGATTTTCCTTAATTCTGTTAGCTAAAGCTATTTCATGACCCCTTTTAGCCCGCTTGATTCCTTGGTTAAGACTTGTCCTACTCTTCCGATATTTCTCCAGTGTCCGTTCTGTTCTCAGCTGCTGAGACCTTATGTACACTTCCCTTTTCCTCTTGGCTAGTCGTACAATTTCTCCTGTAATCCACGGTTCACAAATTTTGCCCTTCCTATCCTTGGCCTTCAATGGGACATGCCTATCCTGCACTAACTTTAACCTATCTTTGAAAGCCTCCCCTCTCAAATGTGGACTTCCCTTCAAAAAGCTGTGCCCAATCCACATTTCCCAGCTCTTGCCTAATTTGGATATAATTGGCCTTGGCCCAGGTTAGTACTCTTCCCTTAGGACCACTCTCTTCTTTATCTATTAGTAATATAAACTTACAGAATTGTGGCCACTGTTCCCAAAGAAATCCCCTACTGCACCTTCTACCACTTGTCCTGGCTTGTTCCCCAGTACCAGGTCCAATATGGCCCCTTCCCTCGTCGAACTATTGACATACTGCTCTAGAAAACTCTCCTGGATGCTGCGTACCAATTCTACTCCATCCAGACCTCTGATGCTAAGTGTATCCCAAGTCAATGTTGGGAAAATTAAAATCTCCCATCACCACTACTCTATTGCTTCTACATCTTTCCATAATCTGTTTACCTATTGTTCTTCTACCTCACGCTCACTGTTGGGAGGCCTGTAATACAGCCCCAACAATGTAACTGCACCTTTCTTATTTCTCAGCTCCACCTGTAATGCCTCACTACCCAAGACCTCCATAGTGTCCTCCTTTAGCACAGCCGTGATATCTTCCCTGACCAGCAATGCAACTCTACCCCCACTTTTACTTCCCTCCCTGTCCAATCTGAAACGTCTATATCCTGGAACATTTAATTGCCAATCATCATGCCCTTCCTTCAACCAAGTCTCTGTGATGGCAATAATGTCATATTACCAGGCACCAATCCAAGCTCTAAGCTCATCTGCCTTACACACTATACTCCTTGCATTAAAGTAGATGCATTTCAGGCCATCAGTTCTTTTGTGCTCACCTGCTTTCTGCCTAATCTTCCCTTTATTAATGCTATCTTCATAATTCTTACAGTCTGCAGTCTCCACCTCACTGCCTACTTGTTTTCTCTTCTGGTCCCCAGTTCCCTGCCACATTAGTTTAAAACCTCCCCAACAGCAGTAGCAAAAACTCCCCCAAGGACATTGGGTCCGGTCTGGTTCAGATGTAGACTGTCCCTTTTGTGATAGTCCCACCTTCCCCAGAACCGGTCCCAGTGTCCAACAAATCTGAACCCCTCCCTCTTACACCATCTCTCAAGCCACATGTTCATCCTGCCTATTTTTTCATCTCTGCGCTGGCTAGCACGTGGCACTGGTAGTAATCCCGAGATCACTACCTTTGAGGTCCTCCCCTTTAACTTCTCTCCTAGCTCCCTGAATTCTTCTTTCAGGACCTCATCTCGATTTCTACTTATATAGTTGGTGCCTATATGCACCAAGACAACTGGCTGTTCAGCCTCCCCTTTTAGAATGGATCTCAGTCAATGAAAAGTAGCTGTTGGTGGATGATCGTTTGTTGAGGTTTTAGCACCAATTGATTATCTGGAATCTTACAACATGGAAACAGACCTAACTAATCCATGCTAACCATGCTCTTAAACTGAACTAGTCCTATTTGTCTACAATTGATCCATATGCTCCAATCTTTTCTTATTCATGTACTTATCCAAACCTCTTTTAAATGTTGTACCTGTTGCTGCATCCACCACTTCCTCTGGCAGTTCATTCCACACACAAGCCACTCTCTGTGTAAAAGCCTCTGATATCATTTTTAAATCTTTTTTTGCCCACCTTAAAAAAATGCCCCCAGTTTTGAACTCTTCCACCCGAGGGAAAAGGACCCTTGTTAATCACCTTTTCTATGCCCCTCATGATTTTATAAATCTCCATAAGGTGACTCGTCTAACTCCTAGGCTTCAGCAAAAGATGTCCCAGCCTATTTTTATAAATCAAACCCTCCATTCTGGGCAACATCCCTCATTACATAGCTCTTCTCACAACATCAAGATGTCCTAATGTGCTCCACAAACAATTAAATACTTTGAAATGCAGTCACTGTTCTAATGTGGGAAATGTGTGTACAGCAAGTACCCACGTGCAGCAAAATGATAATAATCAGCTAATCTGTTTTAGTGATGTTCCACAAGGGGTAAGTATTGGCCAGTGGAACCTACCCCTGGTGAGTCTACAGTCTGAACTTCATATTGGTTGAACAGTCTTTTCATTACAGACTGTCCAGAATTGCATACGATGCTCAAATCATGGCCTAATCAATGTTTCATGTGTTTTTATTATAACTTCATTATTCTTGCATTTTACATTCTTATTTATAAATCTAAATTTTGGTGTCTTCAATGATTTTATTCACTTTAATGTACACTTTAGAAAATACTCTGTACACTTTAGTATCTTTCATCAAAATTGAAAATGCTTTCTTAATGTTAGCCAACATAAATCAACTTGATCTCTTGCTTTTTGATTTTTTTGTCTGTTTCATTAATTCTCCTTTCATTATTTACGAGTACATCACCTTCTTAAACATTTCTATTTAACTTGTTTTGTCTAACAGATTTGCTAATATGACTTGGAAGCTGTCTGCTCTGATTGCTGTACTTGCATATTAATAAAAGTGATCCAGGTGGGAGATATTAACCAAATTACCTGGTTAACAGCAAAATCCTGTTCTATTATCTTATAAAATGAGAAGTATTTGGCAACTAAGCACTGTGGCTAATACCTCCCACCTGGAAGCTTTTTATTGGTACACAAGTAAAACAATCAGGGAGAAAAGCTTCCCCTGCAACATTAATGAGTCCATTAGATTGAAGACAAGCAAACCAGGGGGACATGCCAAATGACCTGGAATCAAACAAAATGAGAAGACAAAAAAGTGAATAGAGCTTTTAGAGAGGCCAAGAGGGAGAAATCGAGGAAAATGAAGCTTCATCTTTCATATCAAAAGATGTAATGTTCATTTGCAATTTTAAATGAAATTGTGATGATTAATTTAATTATGCCTTGCATTGTTTAGTAAACATGTATTTTTCTGAGCCAGAAAGTTGTGGGAAATCATATCTCAAAATTACAAACTATGTATGTCATGATTTTTCAGTTAGTGGATTGCTTTCTAGAATCTTCTGAATGGGCATATAGCCCTATGTGTTCTGGACTAAATAACGCTAGCTGAGTTTCTATAATCATACATCAGTAATTTATTTTAATTCGTTGGGACTATTCTTGTAAGAATAATGAAATGATGTACTACCAACTTTTGCCAGTTAAGAAGATTTGAAGTGTATAGTAAACATCATACAAATGATTGATTGATTGATTGATTGTTCAGTGACTTTTGTCAAAGGCAATTGTGGTGGACGTTCCTTTTACGGCATATTGGCAACTGGAAGGGAATTTTGTGGGAGTTGCCCATCGGAGGTATATCGACTGCTTAAAAGTGATACTCAAAACCGGAAAATGCAGATACATAATTGGGAAAATCTTGCTCAAGATTACATTAAGGGTTAAAATATTTTGGGTATTACATTAGACTAGGACAAAGAGTCGGTGTGTTGTAAATAGAGTGAATGCAAGAATCATGGAGATCTGTAACAATCTGACAGAAATCTAGTAAGCTTAAGAACTGGGCGGCACGGTGGCACAGTGGTTAGCACTGCTGCCTCACAACACCAGAGAGCCGGGTTCAATTCCCGCCTCAGGTGACAGTGTGGAGTTTGCGCATTTGCGCATTCTCCTCGTGTCTGTGTGGTTTTCCTCCTACAGTGAATTGACCATGCTAAATTGCCTGTAGTGTTAGGTGAAGGGGTAAATGTAGGGGAATGGGTCTGGGTGGTTTGCACTTCGGTAGGTTGGTGTGGACTTGTTGGGCCGAAGAGCCTGTTTCCATACTGTAAGTAATCTAATCTAAACTGCTTTCTTGTGCTGACCAGCACAGCATCCGTTTGTGCCAAAATATAAAAGCTACCACAAATAAATATTCCAAACAAAATCTGTAAAAGAGAACATGTCATATTGCATACAAAAGTCAATGCAATTGTGCATTCTGGCTGCAATATAGGTAGTGGAAAATTTGGTGACTCTTCATGAGGACATTGCAGATGGCCTTTGAAAATGAAAAGCAGCTAGACAAGGGCCTAGCAGGACTGGCTTCAGACTGCATCATATCAACATGTAAAACAATAGGTTGGCTGGCAGACAAACAACAACCAGGGCACTGGCAGGAATGGAAGAGTTGGGATTGAGCAAGGTCATGAAGAAAGCCTTTCTCATTCAGATGGTTCTTGGTATCTGACATTTGCTGCACCGTTTGGAGGATGAAATCCTCGAGCAAACCATCAACATGGTCTGGGACAAGAAGAAGACTCTCATCATCCTCAGACACCTCCAGTTGGCCATGCGCAATGACAAGCTCCTGGGAAAGGTGACCATCACTCAGGGACGGGTGCTGCCTAATCTCCAGGCAATGCTACTGCCTAACAAAGGTGCTACTGAAAAGTGGAGAATGAGACAAACTTTTGTTTAGATCTCCACCTGTGACTTTGTAGCCCAAAGATCACAGACTAGGTTTGAATGAGAAGCTAATTTATTCAGCTAGCATAGATATGATTGGCTGAGTGGCCTCTTTATCCATGCTGCAACATTCCCATAGTTTCCATATTGTCTTCGTGACCACATAAAGCAGGATTCTGTTCCATGGAGCCATCCCTATTTCCTCTGGCTGGCGTCTCTACAATCCCAGTGATCTGGGATCACAGAGGGAATTGCTGTGAAGCCCTCAGTAAGTCCCTTTACAAGCTAGAATATACAGCCATGATGGCAGCTGTCCACCTTTGCATGGCATTATGGAGGTGTATCCATTATTATTCCCTTTTTTGAGCATGTATAACTAAAAGAATGTGAAAACTGGTTTATTTGAAGGATGGATAATGTCTGATTTTTTTTAGATAAAATTTACTGAAAGGACACTTCGGACATTTAAAAATAAACACTAACTGGAAGAAACAATTCATTTAAGTTAAACAACTGGAACTTTTATATACCATGGAACCGTTTCAACCTGTTCATAGAGAAAACACATTTCTGGGTTTGTGACTATCTTTTATTTTTGGAAATTGTTTACTCAGTTGGATATAACCTGTGCAGAGAAATGCCAGCCAACATATTATTTGTCATCGTTTTAGAAACCCTTTTTGAAATACCAGTGTAACAGCTTAAAAAACTTGGTGCAGAAATTTTCCAGACAAGCCTTTGGATGACTACTGCTCAGCATCCCCCTAAATGAACTGCTTCCTAAAAGATCCCAGTGACAACCACATGTCAAGTGACCTGTCCAGGATGCCAGACCAAAAACCATCTGAAGCAGCTTATATCTTTTGCTTTTCTCTTTAGCCAATTCATTGTTAATTCTTTAATGTATTTTTTTGAAAAAGTTGATCTCTATTGAGAGTTTTTTTCTCTAACTCATGCATGGATATCAAGTTATTCAAAATGGATGATTGAATTTTCATTTTAGAATGTTCCTCAACTTTGCAACATTGGATGAATTCTGCTGTTAAAATAAATTTTATTAAAGAAACCTAATCAATGGATTCATTTTGTATTATGGAACCAATTTAGCGTATAAATGGGGGAAAAAATGTAAATGTTGTGAACAGTGAAGGAGTGGAGCAAGAGAGGGACAGTGCAATCTTCTAACCCTGGTTGTGACAATGAGAGCAATCTAAAATTTGTCCAGCATTCAGATATTGGGTGGCCACAGTTTGTGCTTCAATGGAAACTGTGACATCTTCTATTAGACACTGCATGAAAATTGAATACATGCTGGTGGAAATTAAGTTATCACATTGATACCAGAAAGGGTAGGCTTGAAACTCTACACAAAGCTATATTCCCGCTTTGTGGCTGGAATTCTTCTAGTTGGGAAAGAGGAGGAGCAAGTGCAGTCCAGTATGGGAAGAGAGACAGTGGTGGGAGCTAAAAGATAGTGGCAATGAGCTGCTTCATGTTTCTGACTGCAGAACCAAAGTGGAATGTCACAGAAAAACAGGTTGGTGTTTGGTAGATATAATCTATGCTCCTCTTGATTGACCATTTGGTTTAAATCAGAAATGATCATCACAGCTGAAAAGTATACTTAAATAGAATAGAAGTAGTTAGGCAGGTGATATTTTGCAACTGCAATATGTGGGATCTGCTGGTCACCCATGTGACCCATGGTGACCACATCTACAGCTGTGTGTTGGCTGCTTGAGGAACTTTGGCTCAGATTGAATGAACTGCAGACACTGTGATACATCAGGGAGGGGGAGACTTACATAAAAATATTTCAGAGAATAGTCAAACCCAAGAAGGTTTGGGTGCAAACCTTCTTGGTTTGCCCGTAGTGTTAGGTAAGGGGTTAATGTAGGGGTATGGGTGGGTTGCGCTTCGGCGGGGCGGTGTGGACTTGTTGGGCCGAAGGGCCTGTTTCCACACTGTAATGTAATCTAATGTAATGTAAAGAAGGTTCTAGGAGATTTGCTGGGAGAATTGACACTCCTCTGCACAAAAGATAAAGTCCTGAAGGCAGTTTTGCGTATCTGGTGCCAAAGTGAAGAAAATACCATCTGTACTAGAGAAGAAGTTGAAATAGAGGGAAAGAATCCAGTTGTCACAATCCATGGAGGTAATAACAACATACCAAGAACTAAGAAAGATGGTCTACTGAGCGTTGCTAAGTAGTTCAATATGAAATTTTAAAAAGTACAAATGTAATAATCTCCAGATTACTACCTGAACCAGGTACAAATTTATCATGGGGTAAATAGGATGAGAGAGGTAAATAATGATTGACATGGAGGGAAAATCCATTCTGATTTCTGCACTAATGCCAGGAGAAGGAGGGAACTGATACATTGGGATGGGATTCACTTGACTGTGCTGGATCCACTATTCTGGTGAATTGTATTATCAACGTTGCAGGCAGGACTTGAAACTAATTAGTTTGGGGGAAAGGTCCAATTGAAGGGAAATTTAAAAAAAAGAAACGAGACCGGGAGCTCAACATTCAAGGATATTTGGCATTCTCAAAAAATTAGCCAGAATGGAAAATGCGAGGATAGCATTAATAAAGAAAGATAAGTGTGTTTGAGTAGTGATAGAGATGCAATAAATCATAATGTTGAACCATTTTAAGTGGCAATGAGGAATAGCAAGAGAAAGAAGTCACAAGTGAGAGGTGTTATTAGCCCCTGGTAAGTTGCCTCATTATAGAGGTGTGTAAAAACAGCACTGTAATTGTTATGGATGATTTTAATCTGTATATGGATAGCCAAGAGTAAGGTGGAAAATACAAATTTAGATGGTAGAGCATGATGCAATGAGGACATAAGTTTTGAGGAACTGAATGGCCTATTCCTATTATCATTTCTTATGTTCTTACTCTCCTTGACATTGCAGTCTTTCTAATAGAATCTCTATGGTGTGGAAGCAGGTCATTCAGCCCATCAGGTCCACACCAACCCTCCAAAGAGGATCCCACCTAGACCCATCCCATCCCTGTATCCCTGCAATTCCCATGGCTCATCCATCTAGCCAGCACATCCTTGGACATTATGGGCAATCATCCTGTAACCACACCTCTGTAAAAGCTATTAAGTCATTCATTTCTTTGTGTACAGTCAACTCATCTATCTCATTAGAAATGTTGCATATATTCAGATAAACAGCCTTATGTTTTCACTTTTATCATTATTATTTATGCTGGTTTTACTTTCTGCTGCATTCTTCTGCATAGAGTTTGCCCCTTCCTGTCACACTTTGATTGTCATGCATTTCTTCAATACCCTGCACTTCTGGTCTCTTGTTTCTTTTTTTAAAATATGTTGCTCGGCTACCTCTCAGCCTCCTTCTGAGTCCACTGCAGCAGATCTTGTGTGAACTGATCTTCCAGTGAGTTTGCACAGGCAACTCATGCTTAGGCAACTCATCACATATCAATCTTCCTTCCCACCTATCCGCTCCACCTTCCTCTCCGACCTATCACCTTTACCCTTTCCTCCATCTACCTATTGCACTCCCAGCTACCTTTTTCCTAGCCCCACCCCTTCCCATTTATCTCTCCACCCCAAGGCTTCTTGCCTGAACATGGATTTTCCCGCTCCTCAGATGCTGGCTGATCTGCTGTGCATTTCCAGCACCACTAATCTTAAGTCATGCTCAGTGTCTTACTACATGTAGTCTCGACCTCTATGATATTCTCAATATTTTGCACACTATCATTGTCTGAGCTGGTGTTTGCAAGTATTATATTGAGTGATGCACCTTTTTTTAACTCTGCCACTTGCTGTTTCTCCACTTCCTGGCCAGATTGCACTTCATAGTATAAGATAATCACGCTGGGAGCAAGTTAGAAGTGTGTGCTTATATCATCTGCACCTCGATAATCAGAGGGGAGTCGGGGATGAGGTGATGCTGGTAGGATGTGCAAAGAAGGATTAGGTATGTGCACAATTGTCATCATTAATAGACCATATTGTGTATCACATCCTCAGCAAAGGACATCTCAACACCTTTTTTCCATGGGGTTAATACATAATGATATGGTTCATGTATGTCATCTATTGTTGACTCTGAGCCTGCACCAATTTGTGAAATGATTGAAAATTGGTTGGTGAGTTTTATGGGTGTGATCATTTGTGCAGTATTTGAGAGTGCATTTGGTATGATATAATGCTTGAAAATGCACTTCTGGTGGCTCAGTAGTTAGCACTGTTGTCGGGCAGTGCCAGACACAAACTTCCCGTGTCTGCGTGGGTTTCCTCCAGGTGCTCCAGTTTTCTCCCACAGTCCAAACATGCGCAGGTTAGGTGGATTGGCTATGCTAAATTGCCCATAGTGTCGTGGGATGTGCAGGCTAGGTGGATGAGCTATGGAAAATGCAGGGATGCAGGGATGAGATGCATCTAGGTGGGATCTTCTTTAGAGGGTCGGTGTGGACTGAAGGGCTAAATGGCCTGCTTCCAAACCACAGGAATTCTATACTATTCATCCCCCATGTGTGCAAGGACGTTGGACTACTTGTGGTGCTCCATCCACATCCATGGAGTTTACCTTTTGATATTGACCTCCATAACATCTGCTTCTCTGCCTTCTCAATATATCTCTACATTGACCCCCAGTAGGGAATTTCTTCTCCTTTGTATCTCAATCTTCAAACCTCCAGTGTGGTGCCTGGAGATATTGCAACCTGCAATCTCCCACATTGATGAAGGGCACAATGTTTTCCAAGTCAATGATGCTTTCTGAATAACTGTTAAACTTTACTCTAGTCAGGGAGATCATGTCTCACAAACTTGATTGAGTTTTTTGAAGAAGCAACAAAGAGGATTGATGAGGGCGGAAGAGTAGATGTGATCTATATGGACTTGAGTAAGGCGTTCGACAAGATTCCCCATGTGAGACTGGTTAGCAAAGTTAGATCTCATGGAATACATGAAGACCTAGCCATTTGGATACAGAACTGGCTCAAAGGTAGAAGACAGAGGGGGGTGATGGAGGGTTGTTTTTCGAACTGGAGGCCTGTCACCAGTGGAGTGCCACAAGGATCGGTGCTGGGTCCTCTACTTTTTGTCATTTACATAAATGATTTGGATGCAAACATAAGAGGTACAGTTAGTAACTTTGCAGATGATGCCAAAATTGGAGGTGTAGTGGACAGTGAAGAAGGTTACCTCAGATTACAACAGGATCTGGACCAGATGGGTCAATGGGCTGAGAAGTGACAGATGGAGTTTAATTCAGATAAATATGAGGTGCTGCATTTTGGGAAAGCAAATCTTAGCAGGACTTATATACTTAATGGCAAGGTCCTAGAGAATGTTGCTGAACAAAGAGACCTTGAAGTGCAGGTTCATAGGTCCTTGAAAGTAGAGTCGCAGGTAGGTAGGATAGTGAAGAAGGTGTTTGGTATGCTTTCCTTTATTGGTCAGAGTATTGAGTACAGGAGTTGGGAGGTCATGCTGCAGCTGTACAGGACATTGGTTAGGCCACTGTTGGAATATAGTGTGCAATTCTGGTCTCCTTCCTACCGGAAAGATGTTGTGAAACTTGAAAGAGTTCAGAAAAGATTTACAAGGGTTTTGCCATGGTTGGAGGATTTGAGCTGTATGGAGAGGCTGAACAGGCTGGGCTGTTTTCCCTGGAGGGTCGGAGGCTGAGGGGTGACCTTATATGATTTACAAAATTATGAGGGGCATGGATAGGGTAAATAGGCAAAGTCTTTTCCCTGGGATGGGGAAGTGCAGAACTAGAGAGTTTAGGGTGAGAGGGGAAAGATATAAAAGAGGCCTATGGGGCAACTTTTTCACACTGAGGGTGGTACGTGTACGGAGAAAGCTGCCAGAGGAAGTGGTGGAGGCTGATACAATCGCAGCATTTAAGAGGAATTTGGATGGGTATATGAATAGGAAGGGTTTGGGCCGGGTGCTGGCAGGTGGGACTAGATTGGGTTGGGATATCTGGTCAGCCTGGATTGGAGTGTCTGTTTCCATGCTGTACATCTCCATGACTCTATGACTCTTTCAGACGCGCTCGATTTAAATTAATGTAATGAGGGTTAGTTTTTAAGTGGTGCTAGTCACTCACAATGTTGACCATCTGCCAATGCTTCCAGCCAATCAGTTGGCACTGAATGGACACTGAATTCATTGAAATGAGCAGGGAGAAGGAAGCCAGGAGACTGTATATATCACATTAAATATGAGGGAGTTAATGCTACACCTCCAACCCAGAACCCATTTTTGGGGGCTAGCACATTTAAGATTCACATTCTGTAGTTGTCTGACCCAGTATATCTGTTATTTTGATTGACACAATGAACATGAGCAAAACAAATTTCACTTGGATAGAAATAATAAATCCAACCTCTCTTATCAACAAAAGGATTGTTAGGATTCTGCAACGATTCTTTAATATGATCTGTGGAATACTATAGAGACATTTAATGAAATTTACATAACAACTTCCCCTCTAAGTATGTTTTCTCATTAATAAAACTGATATACCATATCTTATGAATAATAAAGAGGGCATGGGCACATTGCAATAAACATTGCTTTAATTTATTACCCAAGCAACAAAGTCATGAACCATCATATTTATATGCATTCATTTGCTTAGTGTAGCAATTAGATAACTTGGAAACAGGTCTATCAAATGACTGTAAAAGAGTTTTATGATTTTGGAATCTTCTGTTCATCCAAATGCTTGTAGCTATTGTGAATTGCCAAAGTCTTTTTTTCAGCAATGTATTTACGTGGATGACATAAGCTCATCAGAGCAATGGCGGCCATTAAATATGATATCAGTAATATTTAAGCAATGGTTGGGTGACTGTCTAATTTTGATAGGAAGTTCTTAGAAACGCATTCAAACATAAATCCAAAATATTAAAGCTGGATGCTGCTGTATATTTTATCTGTACTTTAAATGACAGCTTTCTTAGACTAGAAATTGCTCTTGTTGATATTAGGACAGAAACACAGCATAATGTTTGCATGATATTCTATTGTATATCATTTCTGTGTAGGTATTAGCATACCAAAAATAAGCCATTTTATAATGTAATAATAATGTCTAGGCTATACAGATTTCAATAGAATTTCTTAAAAATTGATCAGTATGGAAAATTACATGGAATTTTCACGGAATATAGTCAAGTGTTCAGTAATGGAAATGATCAATTTAAATGGTTTATTTAGGAAATGACTAGATTGTCCACATCTCATTGCTATACATTAGACTTCTAAAAATATGTTACTCAGTTTGTTTAAATTTTTTTTTACATATTAATGAAAGTAATGATACAGTTATAGATTAGCATATCATCTTTCCTAATGTTGGTTTCATATTGAACGAGCTGTAGTGGAATGACATTGGAGAAACAAATGAATATTTTTGCAGTACTATTTAGTGAATGCAAATTTCTAGAACGAAACATAGCCTGCTCAGTTAACTCCAAACCATCCTGCAACCACAATGGTCCCTACTACATGTGTGTGTTTTTCTTTCTCCCCAGTAGTACATAAGGAGTTTATAGTGAGGCCTTAGCAGTGGAGATTGATTGTACAGGGGCCTTTTTCTGATCTTAACCTATTTACCAAGATCCATTCTCACAATGGCTGTTCAAAGTCTGCCATTGACAGATGGGATTTGTCACAAGGAGCTTGTTAGTGACTTCCTGTGTCTTCCATTCCTTTATCCAAAGAATGTCACCAGTAGATCTTGCCCTGGCAGTTTGTTGCACGTAGGCACTGAAATGGAAGGCAGAAGATCGGAAGTATTGAACTAATCTGAGTTATTTTCAAAAGACAGCACATTTTGAATAGATTCCCTGCAGTGTGAAAACAAGCTCTTTGGCCCAACAAGTCCACACCGACACTCCAAAGAGTAACCCACCCGGACCCGTTTCCCTGCATTTCCTCCTGACTAATGCACTTAACACTATTTGTTGACAGCATGTTGCGTTTTTTGCAGCAATACTAATTAGGGTTGATGAGGACAATGCTGTTGATGCGGTGGTCTTCAAAAAGGAAAGTTAGTCAAATGCCACACAACAGACTTGTGAGCAATGTTAGAGCTCATGGAATAAAAGGGACAGTAACGCCATGAATATGAAATTGATTGTGTCAGGAAATAGGGTCATAAGTAGTGGATGCTTTTGCACTTGCGAAATGATACATAATGCAGTTCTGCAGAGGTTGGTGTTATGACACCGAGTCTGATGAAGGGCTGAGACCATGTGAATTTCGAGAGCGATTGGTGTAGAACTTCAAATAGGACATTGTCATGTTGGTAGAATGCATGACCAAATGATCAAAGAGTCATAGTCATAGAGTCATAGAGATATGCAGCAAGGAAACAGACCCTTCAGTCCAACTCATCCATGCCAACCAAATATCTTAAATTAATCTGGTCCCATTTGCCAGCATTTGGTCCATATCCCTCTAAACTCTTCCTATTCAGATACCCATCCAGGTGCATTTTAACTGTTATAATTGAACCGGCCTCCACATTCTATGCACGCACCACCCTTTTTAAATCTTTTCCCTCTCACTTTAAACCTATGTTCTCCAGTTTTGAACACCCCCACCTCGGGGAAAATATACTTTGTCTATTTACTCTATCAATGTCCCTCATGATTTTATAAACCTCTTATGAGCTCACCCCTCAGCCTCTAATGCTCCAGTGAAAATAGCCCCAGTCTATTCAACCTCTCCCCATAACTCAAACCCTCCAACTCTGGCAACATCCTTGTAAATATTTTTTGAACCCTTTCAAGTTTCATAACATCCTTCCTATGGCAGGGACACCAGAACTGCATGCAGTACTCCAATAGTGGCCTAACCAATGTCCTCCCAACATGGCCACAAGATGATCTCCTATACTCAATGCACTAACAAAGTAATTGTAACACAGAGAAGTGTGAAATGATTTATTTTAACAGAAATAGCACAGAGTGACAGTATAAAACAAAGGAGAGAGTTCTAATAGAGGTTCAGGAGCAAAAGAACTCAGATATATACATACATAAATCCATTAAAGATAGCAGGTCAGGTTAAGAGAGCAGTTAATGAAGCATACAATAATGCATACTTTATTAATAGGAGTTTAAAGTATTGAAGCAAGGAAGTTTTGTTTAGCTTGTATTGAGTGCTAAATTCACCTCAACCAGAGTTTGCATCCAGTTCTGGATATCACACTAAGGTAAAGATATGAAGACACGAGAGAGAGAATCTGAGAAAAAAATCACATGAATGTTTCCGGGGATGAAGTTTTTGTAGATAGATTGAAAAATTTGGATTGTTTAAAATCATGAGAGGTTTGCATCCCCATATGAATAGAATAAAAAGGAAAATGATTCCTATTATGGAGGATTGAGATTAGATTAAAGGTAATTGACAAAAGAAGTAATGGAAATGTGAAGAAAAACTCTTAGCTCAGCAAGTAATTAGGGTCTGGAATGTATTGCCAGAGAATATGGTGGAGGGAAGTTCAATAAAAGCATTAAGGAGGAATTGAAATAGAATTTAATAAAAAGGAAGACTCTGTAAAGCTGTAAGAGGCGGGTGGGGAAATAACACAAGATTAATTACTCCTTCAAAGATCCAGCACAGACATGATGGGCCAAACAGTCTCCTTCTGTGATGTAATTGTTCTTTGATTTTGGTGATTCTGTGACTGAACAAGTAGCAAGAGGGTAAATTTGAATTGAAAAGGTCCATAGCAAGGTCACTACTGGAATATATAATGTTGGTATGTAGTAGTTCAGAGATAAAAAATGTAAAGTATATTACTCATTAAATGCGACGATGGAATCAGAACTTCAACAAGCAGAGAAGCACATGGTTTAAAAAGCTATGCACCCAACCAGAGATGACCCAAAGTATTATGACTGCAAATTAAGGTTTAGGGATGGAATAAGATTGAGTAAGTTGTAAAAAGAAGGATAGCATGGGACATAAGAGAGGAAACTAAAAAGCAATAATAAAAAAAAACAAAAACAGACCAAAAGAATTAGTGAAAGAAGACAGGGCTATGCAACAACAATCAGAAATATACACAAAGGCAAATACAATGGAATTGATTCAAGTGCAAAGTAATACATAAAGCAAGTGCCAGATAAATAGGTATCAAATATTATATTGTATGGCAAGCTCCGGCTGTCTGGTGGTCAGTCAGAATCTGAATATTATGCAATCTGCCCAGTATATAAGTATCTCAAGATAGACTGTCCTTGTAGCAGTGGCTAAACTCCGGTTGTAGAAGGTGGAAAATAAATGAAAGCTGGTTCAATGACAGGAAACTAACATTTTGACAAGCATCCAGGGCCCAACAAGCAGAGGATGTGCCAAGCTAGGAGATAAAATTAGTTAACATGATAAAACTGGGATTAAGCAATCAGTGGGCTTGCCCTTCTAATTTTAATAAAACATTAAACTCTGAGGACTTTGCTCATCAATTTTTTTTTTCTGTAAGGAAGATAGCTAATGTGCGTGAGAGGGGAATTTGCCAGAGCAATCAAGTTGAGAGATTTTCAGAGTAAATTTTGGAATCATTGCTATTCCAAGATGATTGGAAAATGGGATCTTCTCAGAAGTGAAAAGATCTCCTAATTAGAATATGAAATACTTTGTTAATTTATGGTGAAGAGGGAAGGAGAGGAAGTTATTACTCAGATAGCAAGCAGTGGAAGTGGGTGGTACCAGTGGAAACCGACTTGCTGGGTTTGGGCATAGCTTTTAAAGACATGCAATATCAGGGAAGAATTGTACCAAGGAAATTATTTCTGAAGTGGTGCTTTATACCGGGGGCAATGATGGCATAGTGTAATGGCACTGAACTGGTAAACCAGAGGTTACCATGAAGGTTCCACCTTCTAGACCTCACCTCTCACCTAAGGCATGGTTAAACCACTCTGTCTGGACAGAGCAGCCCTATGGTCCTTTGGGACTGTAGCAACTTTGCATTTTTAACTTACTTAGGACAGATATATACGTTCTTGATTAGTATGATGTCAAAAGTTATGGGGAGAAGTCAGCCATAATTGAACTTGGAGCAGATTCAATGGCCTAAAATGGACTAGTTCTGTTCCAGTATCTTACGGTTTTAATACAGAGACTCAAGCTGAGGCACAGGTTCAATTCCCAGTTTGCCAATTAATAAATCTGGAATAGAACTTAGTTTCAGTAATAATCACTGCAACAGTCATTATCAAATATTGTCAAATCACCCCTGGTTCGCTGACATTTTTTAGGGAAAGAAATCTTCCATTTTTACCTAGTTGGGCTTAGATGTGACTCCAGACCCACAGAAATTGGTTGTGTCTTAAAAAGCCCTGTGAAATGGCCAGACAAGCCAGGCCACTCAGTTAAAAAGGGCAATTCCACTACATCTACGTCCCAGAAGAAGAATAAGGAATAATAAATGAATTGCTGACTTGTACAGTGCTACTTTGCCCTAACTTAGTTGACTACGAAAAACAATCTTTCTTTTTACCTCTTCTAATGCTTATTTAGAGGTAAGCAGTTGACAGAAGGCTGAACTCAGATTTTACTAGTTTTTATGCCACATACTTAGTGAATAAACCTGACAGGAAGAAAAAGGAAAACATTCATGTTTGAAGATTGAGCTGAGAGAAAGTCCACATTTCCTGCTTCCTCAATGGAATCACATCTCCAGAATTGTCTTTTCATGGACAATGAGAAGACAAAGGTTCTTCCTCAAGGTGCAAATTATTTCACTCTTGTATTGTTGTACAAAAAGTGTAGAGGAAGGGACCAATTCAAATTGTTCAAGGAATTAAAGTGTCACTAAGCAAACCTTAGTGAACATGCATTTCTTTGCATTTTTAAGGCAGCCATGAAACAATTGAAGGATTTCTTTGGTGAAATACATCTAAAAGTTTAAAGACACAGTACATGTTTCATGGTTGATGTAAAGACTTTAATTCACAGTAAGTACTGAAAGGTAAGGTTTGAAAGAATGCAAATTTTAATTGTCATGTGTGGTCAGCATATTATAGAAAAGAAGTATGTTTTGTCTTAACTAACTTAATGAACAGTATAATCCTAAACCAGACATCCTAGATGATGGGTCTTAGAATCTTTCCTCACAGTAGGAGGCTATTTGTCCCATTATGACTATGCTGGGTCTTTGAAACAGCTAATCAGTCTCTGTACTTTCTCCATAACATTGAAAGTTCCTCCTTTTCAAGTATATATTAAATTCCATTATGGAATTAAATGTTGAACCTCCATTAATCATATTTCATTCTCTTAACTCCTCATTTTTCCAGTCTTAATGATTTATGACTAAATGTAAGTGAACTTTGTGGAACCTGTTAGTAAAATGTATTTATGCACAGTCCAGAAGCAGCCTGAAGCAACACTTGATTTCTCACTCTCAAAGGTGCACGCTCACAATCAAGAATGTCACTCTCACTGGGAACATGTTCACCTTAGTTAAATTGGACTGGCCCCTAAAATTCAGCCTGTGTTAACAGAATATTGGGAGGGTGCATACTGATTGCACATTGGTCAGATGTTTGAGCAACAAATTGCTCTAAACTGTTCAAGGGGAAAAATAATTAAAAAACATGTTTCATTTTTTTAACATCTCAGACATAATAATCTGTAAGCATATTAGATAGTGGTCACTTGAACATTCTGACTACTGCATATAGCACCTGAAACAAATGCTGCCTGATGAAATGAACTCATTTCCTTGGTGTGAAAATTGTCACATTGTCATTTCTTATTCCCATAGATTTAATGACTATCATGAAATAATTGGTTCTTCAATTAGAAATTTGAACATGGAATTCATACAGATTCTGGACTTACTGTGCTGAATGAGAGGAAAATTATTTTAATTTTTATTTGTATCTTACTGACCAAGTTGAAGTATTTAGTTAATATTTAGTCACAACACTTCTGTTCTTGCACGGTGGCACAGTGGTTAGCACTGCTGTCTCACAGCACCAGGGAGTAGGGTTTGATCCCACCCTCAGGTGACTGTCTGTGTGGAGTTTACACATTCTTCCCGTGTCTGCGTGGGTTTCCTCCGGGTGCTCCGATTTCCTCCCATAGTCCAAGGATGTGCAGATTAGGTGGATTGGCCAGGCTAAATTGCCAATAGCGCGCAGGCATGGTGGGTTAACCATGGGAAATGCAGGGATAGGGTAGAGGGATGGGTCTTCAGAGTGTCGGTGTGGACTCGATGGGCCAAATAGCCTGTTTCCACACAGTAGTGACTGTATTGATCTAATTCATTCACTTTACAAATCATTACAATTACTTACCAACCAACAAATGGGAAATGCCTTGATCGGCGCAGAGGCCTAACTATTTTTAAATCAGCCTGTTTGTACATGTTATGATATCCCTCCAGTGCAGGTGGGACTTGTACCCAGAACCTTTGGTGTCTCAAAGTTATAGAGAGAACCTGGAGCCAAAGGTCATTTATCCCTCTCCCATTAGAACATGAATTGTTATTTCTTGTCTGCCTTCAACAGAATGGTGAAGGTATACATATGAAACAAATGATAAGGCACAATTGCGTCTGATCAGTGAAAGAAATATAATTGCTAACTTTATACATTTTTAATGAAATAAATGAACCTTTATTTCAAAAACATGACATCAAAGGTGCAAAGAAGTGGAGCAAACTGGCTAATTTCTTCCCCATGCCCCAATGATTTTGCTGTATTTCTTTTTACAGCTTAAGTGTTCCCAATTCAAGGAAAGTCAGTGATTTTAAAAGAATTATGATCTGTAGTAATTGATCAACAAAATCTATGCATTACCAGGCATCTAGAATATGTATTAAATGTGTACAAAATTCAATAGACCTGGTTTGCAACTAACGACATTCCATTGAGTTAACTGAAGTAAATTACTTTCATCATAATGCAAAAGTTGAAGCAAATACCTAATGGTAGATTATTTTCATCTTGACATTTTGCTTATTGTATGGCTACTTCGTACAAGCATAACACAAAGCCTCACACAAAGGAACTCTGACCCTAACCCGATTCTCCAAATCTATGGATAAGTCCAGCTCCAACAAAGCCCAGCTTCAAAAACAACGCCTGGATACAGCCTACTTGATTGACACTCCATCCACTACTGATGTAAACTGGCAGCAAGGTACACCATCTACAAGATGCACTGTAGCAGCCCCTTCAAAAGCATCTTCCAAACCTTCAATTTCCAATCACCTAGAAAGACTAGGACACAAAAGGCACAACACTTGACCAGTTCCCCTCCAAGCCACTCACCATTCCTTCATCAAAATCCTAGAAATCGCTTCCAAACAGCATTGTGGATGGACATACCCTGGTTAGACTGCTGCCATTCATGAAAGCAGCACCCTATCATCTTTTCTGAGGTGATTAGGAATGCATAATAAATGCTGGCCTTAGCCAGGGATATCCATACCCTGCAAACAAATTTAAAAGAAAAACTTACTCGATATCAAGTTATTAGAAAGAAGGGTCTGAATTTTTTTCAGGCTGTCATGACAGAAATTATGAGAGCTGGGTCCACATAATCGAAAATCAGTCTCCCAGCAATGGCAGAGTCTCCTCCCGGCTAAGTCAGAGGCCAAAAGTGGTTAGTGCATGGTTCTCAGCTGCAGCTGGCAAGATTGGGTTTCTTTGCTATCAGGCACTCTTGCGCATAATCAAGGTGTCACAGAGTTATAGAGATGTGCAGCATGGAAACAGACCCTTCAATCCAACTCCTCCATGCTAACCAGGCTAAACTAATCTAGCCCAATTTGCCAGCACTTGTCCGATATTCTGCTAAGCCCTTCCTATTCATATACACATCTAGGTGGCTTTTAAATGCTACAATTGTACCAGCCTCCACCACTTTCTCTGGCAGCTTATTCCAGACATGTACCACCTCTTCATGAAAGCATTGCCCCTTAGGTCTCTTCTAAATCTTTCCCCTCTCACCCTAAACCTATGCCCTCTAATTCTGGACTCCCCAAACCCAAGGAAAAGACCTTGTATATTTACCCTATCCTTGCCCCTCATGATATTATAAACCTCTATAAGGTCACCCCTTGGCCTCTGACATTCCACACAAAACAGCCTCAACCTATTCAGCCTTGCCCTATAGCTCAAATCCTCCAACCCTGGCAACATCCTTGTAAAACTTTTCTGAACCGTTTCAAGTTTCACAACATTCTTTCTATAGCAAGGAAACCAGGATTGCACACAATATTCCAAAAGCAGCTTAACCAATGTCCTGTACAGCCGCAATATGGCCTCCCAACTCCGATACTCAATTCTCTGATCAATAAAGGAAAGCACACCAAATGCCACCTTCATTATCCTATCTACCTGCTACTCCACTTTCAAGGAACAGTACACCTGCACTTCAAGATTTCTTTGTTCAGCAACACTTCACAGAACCTTACCATTAAGTGTTTAAGTCCTGCCCTGATTTACCTTTCCAAAATGCAGCACCTCGCATTTATCTAAATTAAACTCCATGTGCCACTCCACAGCCCATTGGCCCATTTGATCAAGATTGCGTTGTACTCTGAGGTAACATTCTTCGCTGTCCACTACACCTCCAATTTTGGTATCGTCTGCAAACTCACTAACTAAACCTCCTTTATTTAATTTAAAATCGTTTATATAAATGATAAAAAGCAGTGAATCCAGCACCAGTCCTCTGAATAGCTGGTCGATCTCAAAAGAGCTTGATTTCCACCACTGAGGACTATAGGGTAGTCCATTAACTCCTTTGGGCCATCCATAAAAGAAATTTCCTGCCTGTGCCCCAACTGATGACTAAGAATCCACTTCGTTCTGTGAAAATGCTCACCACAGGTTTTGAAATTCTGACTATTTAATGAAATACCTTGTATATACTTAATCTAACCAGAACTAAACGAGATGTTGATTTCTTTTTTTAATTCGCAGTTTTCTCTCTGTACGGACCCAAGGTTCATTAAAGCTTCATTCTGTGAAAAATTCCTCTAAAATTAGGATTGTAGAGGGTAACTTGTTAACATTAAATTAATAATTCCCCTGTATGACTGATGTCATTTCACTGGGATTTTAAAGCTGGTCCATTGTTTTAATTTAGTATTTTACACTGAAACCAAATGAGAAAATGAAGCAGCAAGTCACTGAGCCTGATGCGTAACAAAGTCCATTTGGTAAGTCTATCATTAAGAACAGCTGGAAAAATGTTCCAATTGTGCTCGAGGCCAATCTGCAGGCTACCTTGATTAATCAGTAGCATAGGCATATTAGAATATCATTGAGCTAAATGGTGTGTTCAAAGAGCTACATGGCCCCAGACCAATCTTACACCTGATTTTGTTGTTGTTGTTGTGAATTATTTGGTGCACACTGTCTTCATTAAAACTATAATTACAATGTCAATATAACAGGAGATGGACATCTCCAAAAATTGCTTGCACATGTCATACAATGCTACAGTTACAGCTGAACTGATTTGGCACCAATGCTAAGTATTTTTAGCTATGTTAAGTAAATGGTTTTAAAGCCGAATGCTGCACATCCAGTACATAGGGCTCGTAAGTATTCAAAATATCCATATTCTGAGTGCTGTCAGTTGAAAGTATGCATTGAAATCTCCAGGAATCTGTGCAGATACTTTGCGAGCTTTTCTGAAATAAATTTTCCATCAAATGTATCCCATTGTGAAGGGTGAACATAAATGTTTCTTATGAATGCTTTAAAATTAAGAATAATATTTCTAAAAAGCACATTGCTAATCTTGGATTCCAAATTATTATAAATGCTGACATAATGACAGCTGTGTAAAATCACTGAGAATAAAGCACAAATATGAAATTCGGAGGAGTTGTTTTTTTACTATCAAATGGAGGAATAAGACAGTCTCTGGATTTTCTTTCCCTATTTGAAATTGTCTCTAGTTCCCATTTGTTTCTGCATATCTATCAGCTGGGAGCACTGGGCTGCCCACTCCACAGATAGATCTTTTTAATTAAGGTACAGCACAGATCTGGGATCAGTTTAACAGCAGGCATGGTCGTGATGGACAAGAGTCAGTTTGTTTCCTGGCAGTGGACAAAATGAGGTGCAACTACAGGATACTGCTACTCGCTGACAGGAGCTTTGAATTAGCAAAACTTCTTATTACGGTATGACTGGAACTTGAGATTTCAGCATTATAGCCATGGAAAGCTAATATTTTGCTGCAATGACACTGGACTGCATTCAAACTGGTCTCTATCACCCAGTCTATGTGAATACTCTGAAGTCTTTTCACATCTGAGGGAAAGACCTTTGTAGTCTATTGTTTTATAAATCACTATGGGAAATAACAATTCACTATGTAGCTGGAAGTATAACATTTCACTAGAGCGGTAGTAATAAAAAATTTGACAATAAACTAGTATCCTTTCAATTGTGTGCAGAAATTACTGGCCCAGTAATATGGTCTTTTTCCCCACACATATGCATATCCTGGTTCTGACATTTCTGCTGATATGTGTCCTATAGTGCAACCAAATTATTTGGAATAAGAGTGGTTCAGTATAAATCAGTTATGGCTAACTTATCAGTTCAATCATTGCACAGAACCAAAATTCATGATACTAGTAATGGGCTGATACTCACAAAAGTAATCACACAATTTTGCCGAACAGTAAGTGCTCTGGCACTGCATTAAATCATTGGCAGAACAGAATTGGAATTAGAACAGGAAATAGGTTGTTTTTAAAACAAAAGAAAACACTTTTTACTTAATGTGTTCTGATGAACTATCCCAAGTTGAAACATTGATTCTGAATCTCTTTCCATGGTTGCTGCCAGACCTACTGAGTTTTTAGTCCTAAAATGTCTGAGACAGAAGTGCTCACTATGTTCCATATTTACTCCACCTCATTATGGGACTGCCCAAGAAATCTAGCATATTCCAATAAGGTGGAGGTAATTTCAATGTTACATTTCATAGCTAAATTCTGTAATAGGATAAACATGCCTGACCCTTCTCAGCTCAAAGAAGGAGTGCAAATTTTATTTGACAACCTTAATAGTAAAATAGATCTTACTTGAGAGATTAATAGTTGTTTACCAATCCAGAATGCCCTATAAGCATGTGATGCTAATAACTGTTAACATGTGTTGAGGTAGATAGCTGCCACTATCCTCATTTTGTGACTGGGTGTACAGGGTCTAAAGTAATAGACTACCTAGTGGTTTTCTTCTATCAAGAAAAGATTAATGCCTTAAACAAAGCCTACTTTATTTCATGAGAACAACCAGGTACAAATTACATTGTGACTAAGACAATTGGAAGAGTGAAGATAACAGGTCTAAGGATCCTAAGACAAATTTGCTTCTCTAAACCCAAATCTTTATCTCAATGCAAGCTTTAACAATCATCCTTTCAGAAAAGTTAACGTAAACATCTTCCTGAGACTCTGTTTGCCATAACTGAGATTTTAGGAGAAAGTGAGGACTGCAGATGCTAGAGATCAGAGTCGAGAGTGTGGTGCTGGAAAAGCACAGCAGGTCAGGCAGCATCCAAGGAGCAGGAGAATCAACATTTTGGGCAAAAGCCCTTCATCAGGAATGAGGCCTCATTCCTGATGAAGGGCTTTTGTCCGAAAAGTCAATTCTTCTGCCCCTCAGATGCTGCCTGACCTGCTGTGCTTTTCCAGCACCACACTCTCGATAACTGAGATTTCATGCATTTGCATATATTTACATTTACTACATCACCTTCCCAATTCCCCTCTTTACCAAAAATCTCTAATTTCACCAATTCAGTTGGTATGCAGGTTT
Source organism: Chiloscyllium plagiosum (assembly GCF_004010195.1). Taxonomy (NCBI): domain Eukaryota; kingdom Metazoa; phylum Chordata; class Chondrichthyes; order Orectolobiformes; family Hemiscylliidae; genus Chiloscyllium; species Chiloscyllium plagiosum. The sequence continues at coordinate 83,010,496 of NC_057716.1, read as the reverse complement.
CATAATTCTTTCAAAACACATTCTCTTTCAACTTGGATGTTTGGTCTTTGGCTTGAAAACCATTGACTTTGATTCTGTTCCAGACCTTATGACATCTGCAAAGTCTGTCTTCGGCAGGGCTCCTTTTTATCTATTAGATGATCATTGCAGAAGATGTTGCTCCTGCTCAGCCATTATCTCATTTGGAGGCATCTTTAGTCTCCTGATTTCCTTAGCAGAGGATTTCTTACCTGTTGAAACAGATTATCAACTGTATTATCAACTGAAGACCATTAAATCTCATGAATTTCCTTCATGGAATGTGGCTGCCCTAATGAAACAGATCTTTTCTTTCTTTTTTGTAGCATCTTGAATGTCTATCGTGGAGGATTGTTTCTTGATTATGACTGGAGTTGTGGATGTTAGTTGCCCAACCTCAGTAGTGGCTTTTATAGAGTCTGATGCAGCCCCTTTTCAGCCTGTGCAAACAAATCTTTATTCTCAAACTGCTGGCCACTGAAGTATGTAGAATCTATACATCAACTTATTGGTTAGATTGGACATTGCTATTTTGCTACTGTGATTGCTTTACTGGCAAAACATGTTTAGCTCCTCAGCTTTAGTACTTGAGTTGTACTGTTTACTTAGCATGATAGTTGTCACTCTGACTTGCAATTCTTCCTTGGAAAAGAAGAATTGAAATGTTCTTCATCAAGTGTGTCACCTCAATACATGAAATCCAATTCACATTTGCCACATTAAATTGTTTTACTGTCTGAACAACTTCATTTAACTCAAATGTGCTGTAGTGCTATTTTGTCTTATCATTGTTTGTTCTCACAAACTGTCATCTGAACTTCCTTTAGCGGCAATTGGAGTAGAAAACATTTTTACCAACCCTGTACAGTCTAAGAATTCCATCCTGGTGACGACATGAAGCAATTCTCCAAATATAGGTAATCTCAACTGATTCTGTCAGCTTTTTCAGGATCTGCCATGAGTCTGGGAAGTCCAGTGATATCTCCTGTGGGTTTTCCCTTTTCCCACTTTTTCAATGATGGTTTATTCAATCAATGAAATTTTCTTGAACTGTGGTTCCATAACTGACTTCTCCTTGACCAGTTTTTAACTGACTGGCATCTCTTGTACAGACTTGATATAATTAAGTATATTTTGTTCCTGTTTGCTGTTGTTTGTAAGTAGTTGAATTCCATTTACCATCTGCAAAATGTGGAAATCAAGACATGCGCTAATGTTCAAGGAGGAGAGGTCATGACCATGAAGTGCACATGCATTCACTATTTGAAGAAAGTGTTTGGTATGCTTTCCTTTATTGGTCAGCGTATTGAGTACAGGAGTTGGGAGCTCATGTTGTGGCTGTACAAGACATTAGTTAGACCACTGTTGGAATTTTTGCGTGCAATTTTGGTATTCCTATCGGAAAGATGTTGTGAAACTTGAAATGGTTCAGAAAAGATTTACAAGGATGTTGCCAGGGCTGGAGGTTTTGACCTATAGGAAGAGGTTGAATAGGTGAGGGCTGTTTTCCCTGGAGCATCGGAGGCTGACGGGTGACCTTGCAGAGGTTTATAAAATCATGAGCGGCATGGATAGGATAAAATAGACAAAGTCTTTACCCTGGGGTTGGGGAGTCCAGAACTAGAGGGCATAGGTTTAAGGTGAGAGGGGCAAGATATAAAAGAGACCTAAGGGGCAACGTTTTCACACAGAGGGTAGTATGGGTATGGAATGAGCTGGCAGAGGAAATGGTGGAGGCTGGTACAATTACAACATTTAAGAGGCATTTGGATGGGTATATGAAGAGGAAGGGTTTGGAGGGATATGGACTGGGTGTTGGCAGGTGGGACTAGATTGGGTTGGGATATCTTGTCAGCATGGACAAGTTGGACCAAAGGCTCTGTTTCCATGCTGTATATCTCTATGACTCTATTGTGTCTCAGACTTGCTTGTTGCATGCTTATAATCTTGACAGTTAAACATCCTGGAGCATGGAGTTTATTGGTGGAGGCTATGACAGCTGTTTCTTCAGAACATAGGGCCCAATGGAATGGTGTTGAACAGTGACACCCAGGATTCAAGTACATAGTTCCTTGAAAGTTGAGTCACAGGTAGACAGGGTGATGAAGAAAGCATTTGACACGCTTCCTTCATTGTTCAAAGCATTGAGTATAGGAGTTGGGATGTCATGTTGCGGCTATACAGGACCTTGATGAGGCTTCTTTTGGAGTGCTGCATATGGTTCTTGTTCTCGTCGGTTCAGCGAGCAAACCTACATCCAGAACCTCAACCTGAGCAACAAATCTTCTCAAAACTTGCTAGTTCTTGTTGTCCTGCTACAGGAAGTATATTATTAAATTGAAAAAAGTGCAGAACAGATTTCCAAGGATGTTACTGGGACTGGTGGGTTTGAGTTATCGGGATAGGCTAGGACTTCTTGTTTTCCCTGGAGTATAGGAAATTGAGGGGTGACCTTTATAGATGTTTACAAAATCATGAGGGGCATAGATAAGGTCTTTTTCCTCAGTAGGGGAATTCAAAACTAGAGGGCATAGGTTTAAGGTGACAGTGAAAAGATTTGAAAGACACCGGAGTAGCAATATTTTCACACAGAGGGTGATACACATGTGGAAATCAAGACATGCACTAATGTTCAAGGAGGAGAGGTCATGACCATGAAGTGCACATGCATTCACTATTTGAAGAAAGTGTTTGGTATGCTTTCCTTTATTGGTCAGCGTATTGAGTACAGGAGTTGGGGAAGTGGTAGATTCAGGTACATCTACAACATTTAAAAGATATTTGGACAGGTACATACATAAGAAAGGTTTAGAGGAATATGGGCCAAACGTAGGCAAATGGGATTAGTTTAGCTTGGGAAACTTGGTTGACATGATTGAGTTGGACCAAAGATTTTTTTGTGCTGTATGACTCTATAACTCTATAAAGATATCGTAACATTAGCCATAATATCAAATTTGAAGTTAACAAGCTATCTTTTGACATAAATTGCCAAAATAAATTCAGCCAATCACCAACTTCCCTTAATATTTTGGATTTTTTTCTCGAGCACATTGCTTGACTTCATTAAAATCTTTTGTGTGAGAAGCCATTTGATTTTCTTTTGCTTGTAACTGTGTCCTACTTCTGCACATCTTCTACAAGTGAGCTATTGTTTTATAGATGAAACATTTGTTTTTGATTGCCAAGCCTGGCTTGTGTCTGTGAAATTTCTTTGTTCCACAGTACTGCCACAGAATCTCAGCATCTGATTTCTGGCAAACATGGTTTTTTTTTTCAGTTCTGTGTTCTGATCCTAAATCACCCAATGTCTTTTTCCAAAGGCAAATCCTCTTTAGAATGTAAGAAATGTGGAAAATGTTTCTCAGCAGTTCCATCAATAATTCTATCCCTTTGTAAGTTTTGATTTTCAAAATTCACATTTTCCATTGATCTGTTCATAGTTCATTAATGAAGTTATCAATGGATGCTGGACACTGCATTCTTTCTGTTAAATCATGTTGTTTCAAGAGTTTTACTTGTTCTCAGGTAAAGTAATTTTTGAAAGCTTGTGAACACTCATCCAAAGTATTCATATCTTTTAAGACTTGCTATAATGTCATCAGTTATAGACCCAGTTACATAGAAAAGTGTGTTTACTTTGACTTCTCGTTTTGAAGCAATTCTTCAGCTAACGAACTGTTTTCTCCAAAATACCCAAGTCTGTGTTCTATTTGGCCCATTTCTAAAATTAAATCTTTCCGGCAATATTATTGCTGCTGCCATTTCTTCTTCACATGAATCTTTATTCTTTTTGCTTTAAAGGTTTTCAGTGCTGCTATAACTCAATACTGCTTTATTCTCTTTGCCTAAGTGACTCCTAACTTCTTTGTTCAACTTTGCTGTTTCTTTCTCTTTGTCTCAAAGGCTTTTGACTGTGTAGTACAGCAGTGTATTATGCCACTTACTGTCAGGATTTTCCACACTTCTATTCCGAAAATGGTGCTTTCTCACATTCTGGGGTCAAAATGGCCAGTTTCTCACCTGTGGCTAAAATAGAAAAATGTTTTTCATGCAGTGGTCTACTGAACAAGTCTAATATTTTTCTCAAACTCTACTATAACTTGTTGCAAAATGATGCCTGCAGTTTTAAGGTCACAGTTGGAGTATTGTGTGAAGTTCTGGTCACCACATTACAGGAAGGATGTAATTGCTCTGGAGTGAGAAAATTTACTAGAAATTTGCCAGGGCTGGAAAATTATACCTACATGGAATGATTGGAAAGGTTTCCTTGGAACAGAGAAAATTGAAAGGTGACACAATTGTGGTATACAAAATTGTAAGGGGTAGAGATAGAGATTGAGGAGGCCTGAATTTCCCTTGGAAGGGTGTTCAAAAACCAGCCTTTGTTGGTTCAAGCTAAGTGGCAGAAGGATTAGTGGGAACATGAGGAAAACTCTTTTTATACAGAAAGTGGTGGGTGGCTGGAATTTGCTGCCTGAGTTAGTGGTGGAGGCAACGACCCTAAACTCCTCCATCATTTTTTTTAGAAAAGTATTTGAGCACTGTAACTTGCAGGGCTATGCATCATGTGCAGGAAGATGGGATCCTTCTGTGCTATTTCTAAATGCAAAAAGACCTGTATAACATTCAGTCTGGGACAGCATTCAGTCATGCAAGCATCTGGCAATGTCCACTTCCAAAAATCTGATAATATATAACATTATAGTTGCTGAATCTCCCACTATCAACAACCCATGATTATAATTGACGACAAACTAAATTGGACCAGTCAAGTAAATACTGTGACTACACTAGCAGGTCATGGCAACCCAACTGATTGTTACTCCACTTAACACCTTCAACAGTCATGCCCTCAACCTCTGATGCACATAGGTAGCAGCATGTAGTGTTTACTAGATGCACAGCAACAACTGACAAAGGCTCTTTCAACAACATCTTCCAAAACAACATCCAACACCAAAAAGGATGATGGCAGCAGATACATGGGAACAACATCTGCAAGTTCCCCTCCAAGCTACATACAGTCCTTACTTGGAATTATATCACTTGGAATTGCTGGGTCAACATTCTGGAACTCCTTTCCTAAGAATGCTGTCAGTATATGTACACTGAAAGGACCACAGTGGTTCAAAAAGGCAGCTGACCACCACCTTCGCAAGGGCAAGTGGGAATGCGTAATAAATACTCCTCTAGCCAGCAATGCTCACATCCCCATGAATGAATGAAAAAATGACGACAATTGGGAGACCTGTGATAATAGACCTGTCCTCTTCAAGGTCCTTGAAATCTTTTACCTTTCACCATTTGAGTCCTTATGATACCATCATTTGGGTTAAGCTTAATGCAATACCCCTTTTAGAATAATTGTTATGCAAAAGACAACTTGATTTACTTGGCCAACCTTTGAGCTAGTGTGCACGTGTGGACAGGAGATGTAGAAAACAGGAATTTTTAGTTTTCATTGCAAGATTCGTAGCACTGTACAAAGTTTATAATTGATCCATAATATTTATAGATAGTGTCCCTGTAGTTAATGTTTTGAACTTGTCAGTTCCAAGTGTAGATAGTTTCAGTCTCAGATAGAAATGGAGTGATAGAGAAGGGAAACTGGTCCTTGACAGTTTTAAAGAACAATGGTATGGGGACCTATAATGTAGTGGATCATCTCATTAGGTTCCTTAGCTTCAGTTATAGATTCAAAACCTGAATTTTGACCTGAATTTGATATTTCGATCTCTGAACTCAATCTCATTTATGTACTGCATCTTGCATCCAAAATCCATGACAAGCTGGAATAGTGATCTAATGTTCACAGAACAAGGCAGGGAATTACCCAAATATATTCTTTTTAAAAAGGGTTATTAAAATGTTTCTGCAATGATAAAATTATTCCTCACCAAATTAAAAACATTGTCCACATGAATTCATTAGATCCACTTCCATTAACTGAATCCCCTTAGCAGTAGATTCCTGTCAAATGAATGGTTTTCTTCCTATCACACACTATTATGTTTACAGGGCAAATTACACATATTCTTTTATCATTCATATTCTATATGGCAGATGTGGTAGAGCAAATAAAAAAAAATTAAGCAGGGTAAAATAGTATTTGATGTCTTTTAAATCTTTTATTATAGTTAAAATCACAGCAGACATATTCCTAGGAAACCTCTCATTTCAGTGTTGAGAGTTATCATGTATATATTCTGGTTAAGAGAAAAATATTAATGCCATTCACTTCACAAGAATTGACTGTATTCAAAATTAATCATTATATCTTCCTCCGTTGAAAGATTTCTGTTTTCTTTTTAAATATATATCTTCTTAACTATCTCTTTTATGTTAAACAAAGTAGCAGATGAGATTTCCTAGCTCAGGGTGGGGGGGGGGGTCTTCCACCTCATGAATTTGATCAATGAACCTAATTACAGTCCTATCCAGGAGACGCTCAACGTCTCTTTACAATGATGCATCGCATCCGCCACACCTGACACTTCTCCCAAAATCCCTTCAATAAATAAGAAGGTATTCTGGAGCACTGGTTCTGTGTCTTAACAGCTCTTCCATGTCCCCAGCTGATCCTCTTCACACGGGTAACCGCTAATACATTCCTAGCACCCATGCATTATTAATGTGCACCGTGCTCCAAGGTGGCAGTGACAAATAGGGAGCAAAATTCACTGACTTGTGGGGAATGTACTTTTTAGTCATGCTTGGCTTTTCCAATTCATTCCGCCGGTTGTGTATTTTTTTTCTCTCTCTCTTGCATTGGTGAGGATTGAGAATTCTTTGAAAACACTCTCTGTTAACTGGCATAAGCTCTAAGGATTTACCTCATGAAGCCTTCAGAGTGCACAAAATAAACGGTCCTCCAATGTTTCATTTCCGCTGTTTTTGTTGTTGCTGCTGGAATGAAAACAGATGGAAATGTGAAAGCCATTGCCAAACTGCAAAGTTAGCCACCTCTTCTCAGCCATGCTAGTTCACATTTATTTTGCATCCCGCTTTGTAACAGTTATGTCCTTCAGATTTATTTAAAGAAGAACTTCCCTGTCATGACTGCATGCGTGGTATAAGCATTACATTCTTTCTGCACAGTTACATGGGACAGTTTCTTTGCCTTCAGGGCTTTGAATTTGAGGCAATAGTAGGTCTCCTCATTTATGTGTTAGTTCCATCATAAGACAGCAGGTCAGTAAACGACTTAACCATTTCACCACCTCTTCAGAAATTTTAGGCTAACCGAAAATAGCTGTTACTGAATAACCAGGGCACACTTAGAGCAACAGCTCCAAGAAATCTCCACTTTACTCTGTCGGAACAAATGTTCCTGTGATGTCATGTGGATACAGCAGGCCCCCTCTCATCTTTCAAAATGAACTAAATTAATTTTGAAGTCACATATAGCCCAGAAAATGGCACAGTTAAGTTTAATTCTTGGTACTAAGGTATTGTGATGCTTCTCCATATGTGCAGTCTTACAGCATGGTTTATGCAAGCAAAATGTTGCTACCTAGGTTTCCACTTTCTAGCTCTTTGCTATTTTCCTTGCAGAAGATCTCTAATTGGAAACGAATGAAGTCAGGGGCCTGGATCTTTGCTCCCTTGCAGGCACACTGAGTTGGGAAATCTCTAGGTCAGAGGCAGCCACATGGATTGTCAAATGTTAAGGCAGACTGTTTAAGAAGTCAGCCTTCATTCTCTGGGAATTCACTTCAGTTATTTTCTTAATTATAAGGCTTCATGGCTCTTAAATCCCTTCCCTACCCACACACTCGTCTTGCCAATGCATGTTAGTTTGTGCCAAGCCATACCCTTTCCTATACACAAGAACAACCCATACACTCCATTTCAATCCATGTCCCCATTCACCAATTTATATCCTAACACCTTTTAATTCATCTAATTTCCATCATGGGTAGACGTCTGGGGCACTGCTGAGATGAGATAAGATAACACACTACAGGTCTATTGTAGATTTACAAGATAAATAAACTCTCATTGATGAAAGGCCATTGATTCATAGAGTTGTAAAGCACAGAAACAGACCCTTCAGTCCAACTCGTCCAAGCCAGCCAGATATCTCAAATTAATCTAATCCCATTTGCCAACATTTGGCCCATATATCTGTAAACCCTTTCTATTTATATACCCATCTGGATGCCTTTTAAATGTTGTAATTGTACCAGCCTCCACTGCCTCCATACACAAAATGGCAGCACATTTCCATACACTCACCACTCTCTGCACGAAAATGCTGTCCCTTAGATCCCTTTAAAATCTTTCCCCTCTTAAAATTATGCTATTGAGTTTTAGACTCCACTACCCTGGGGAAAAGACCTTGGCTATTCATGATATCCATGCCCCTCATGATTATATAAACTTCTACAAGGTCACCCCTCAGCCTCTGATGCTCCTAGGAACATAGCCCTGGCCTATTCAGCCTCTCCTTCTCGCTGAAATCCTCCAAACATGGCAACATTCTTGTCAATCTTTTGTGAAACCTTTTGAGTTTCACAACATCCATCCTATAGCAGGGAGCCAAAATTTAAATGCAGCTTTCCAAAGTGGCCTAACCACTGCACTGTGCAACTGAAACATGACCTCCCAACTTCTATACTCAACACACTGACTAATAAAGGCAAGAGTATCAAATACTTTCTTCACCACCCTGTCTATCTGAGAGTCCACTTTCAAGGAATGATGAACCTGCAACCCTATGTCTCTGTTCGGCAACGCCCCACAGGATCGTACCATTATGTGTATAGGTCCTGCTCTTATTTGCACTACTAAAATGCAGCATCACAAATTATCTAAATGAAACTCCATCTGCTACTCCATGGTGTATTTGGAAATGTGTTGCTGGAAAAGCGCAGCAGGTCAGGCAGAATCCAGGGAACAGGAGAATCGACGTTTCGGGCATAAGCCCTTCTTCAGGTGTATTTGCCTATCTGATCTGAGGTAACCTTCTTCAGTCTCCACTATACCACTAATTCTGGTGTTATCTGCAAACTAACTAACCATACCTCTTATATTCACATCCAAATCATTTATATAAATGGACCCAACATCAATCCTTGCAGCACACCACTGATCACAGGCCTTCGGTCTGAAAAGCAGCCCTCCACCACCACCCTCTGTTTCCTACCTTGAAACCAATTTTGACTTCAAATGGCTGGATCCCATCTTATCTCAATTTGCTAACCAGTCCACCAAGCAGGACCTTGTTGAATGCCATAGACAATACCTATCTTCCTGCCTTCATCATTCTTCTTCATCACTACTTCAAAAAACTTAAATCGTTAGTGAGTCACTATTTCCCATGCGCAAAGCCATGTTGATGATCTCTAATCAGTCAAAGCCTTTCCAAATACATGTACATCCTGTCCCTTAGAACCCGCTGCAACAACTTACCCACCACTGACTTCAGGATCACTGATCTATAGTTCCCTGACTTTTCCTTACCACTTTTCTTAAATAATGGCACCATGCTATCCACCATCCAGTCTTCTGGCAACTCACCCATGGCTATCGGTGATACAAGTATCTCAGCAAGGGTCCCAGTCATCACTTCCCTGGGATAAACCTGATCAGGTCTTGGGCATTTATCCATCTTAATGCATTATAAGATTCCCAACACCTCCTCCTCTGTAATATGGACACTTGGGGATCCATGTTTTGTTTCACAATTTCGGATATTCCAGTCTCCATGATATTGCCAAAATCCAGGCTGTGCAATCAGGAATGCAGAAAAACAAAAGAGTGAAAAATTATGATGTTCACATATTAGCATTTTTGCATATTACCTCACAATGGGCAATCTACATTGAAATGACAATTGAGTGAATCATGACTGTAATTACTCCCCACAGTTACAAAAGGTTATGATTTGAAACCTAACAAGGGGTGAGTTAGAGTCTGGTCAGAGATTAAAATTTTGAAGATTCTGAGCCAACTTCAACCGCCCACTTCTGAGTTTACAGGAAGTGGGACAATGGGTTAGGTGGTAGACTCATGGGGCCATTTTAGTGAGGCTGGCAGAGCGAGGCAGGGCATGAGCCTCTTGTGATACTGCAGCCAGTTACTCCACATGCCTCTTCTATTCACAGCTTCTACCATCTTCTGTGAGATCTTCTTTCTTTGGCTGCATGGTTTTTCCTTGCAACCCTCCAGGAACAGGAGTTCTTTCTTCTATTTCACAGGCTGTAGTGGCACTTTAAGGATTATTTCCATGAAGCAAGGAGCAGCTCTGCTTTGCGTACCAGATCTCTATCTCTGCTCCTATTGCATTTGTGCTTGTACCCTGCTTCCAAATAGTTGCTGCAGCCATGGTTAATGCAATGCTTTTAAATCAGAGTGTACAATTTGGCATGCTTTACCTGCTGCTGCTGTGAATTAGCCGCTGAACCTTCCCTTCAGTCAATTAGCAACAGACACGTTTGTGGGTTTTAACAACCCATGCATCAGCCCTTGAAACCCCAGCCCCAGTACAAAGTTGAGACCTGGAAATAATTCCAATATCAGGTTCCCGACCTCAGATGCAAAGTACCTCTCTTCCTGCTGAGAAGTTATCTATTCAACAGTAACCATCAGCGTGGCAGGTTACAAGTCACTTTCCAAACTGACAAATGCATTGCCATTTTACAAAAAGGTCTAACTCAGTAGGATTCACAGAGACGTGAAATTCTAATCATGGGAGACAATAAATTGTCCCTTTTCTTTACAGGTGATGACTGACTCGTGTGTATTTGCAGCATATTCTGATTTTATTCCTGATCTCCAAAACTTGCTGTCTTTGTTTTTCTTTTTTCTTTTTATTTCTCCAAATGTTTCAACTGGAAAGTTCTACTGTTTTAAACTTCTCGACAATAGTTTCCCTTCCCAAGAACTGAACATAGTCCATTAACATCTGGGATCCTGGCAAGCATTCCAATTGCTAATGGGAAAAGCTTTAGCTGTTTTAAACTTGTTTCCATAATTGCTCACCTATAACCTGCCGTGAAAGCTGACACAAGCCTTTTAAAAATGACAGACTGCAGGCTTAGAAGTTAAGTTGAACGTTCCTTAGAAAATAGATGCCAAAAGCACAAGCTCTCAGTCATACTGAACTAAATATTTAGGACATGTCAAATCTTCATTAGATGGTGGGAAATGATAGCAAACGTTCGGATGGAACTAAATGCCTTGCTATGAGTATATGTTGCACGTGATTTTATACAAAGGAAACCTTCTTCAATAAATACAATTGAGGAACAAGCAAACAGAATGCATTTAGAGGTTCAAAAGGCATTGAATAAGGTACTATCTGAAAGGCTGTTGAAAATCAAGTAGCTTGTGGAGTTTGGAGGTAACTTGTTACCATGGATAGAGGATTAAGTAAATGTGTGAAAATAGAAAGTAGGGACAAACTTGTCATTTCATGCTGGAATGCTTCACATGAAATTTTCCTTTTGGTAAGTTCCTGAAGTCGAAAAATGTCGCACTGGAAAAGCATAGCAGGTCGAGGAGCATCCGAGGAGCAGGAGAGTCAACGTTTCAGGCATGCGCCCTTCATCAGGAATGTGAAGGGGGAAAGCGGCTGAGAGATAAATGTGGGAGTGGGGCTGAGGGGCAGGTACTGGTAAGGCAATAGGTAGATGCAGGTTGGTAGGTTATGATAGGTTGGTAGGAAGGGTGGAGCGGATTAATGGGAAAGAAGATGGACAGGTCAAGAGGGCGGTGCTGACTTGGATGGTTGGATCTGGGATAAGGTGGGGGGGAGGGGAATTTGGAAGCTAGAGAAGTCTATCGCCTTCCTAAATCAACGCCAACTTCACTAGTTTCCAAATCTCCCCTCCCCCCACTTCATTCCAGATCCAACTCTCTAACTTAGTACCATCCTCTTGAACTGTCCTACCTGTCCATCTTCTTTCCCACCTATCTGCTTCACACTCCCCACCCTATCACAATTACCCCCTACCTGCATCTACCTATCACGTTCCCAGCTACCAGCCCTCCAGCCCCCTTCTTCCTCTACATCCCTGATGGAGGGATTATGCCTGAAATGTCAACTCTCCTACTCCTCGGATGCTGGCTTACTGGCTGTGCTTTTCCAATGCCACACCTTTTGACTCTGACTCTCCAGCATCTACAGTCCTCACTCCCTCCTAAGTTCCTGAAGTACTGTGGAGACCATGTCAAATAGGTCAGTTTGTGAATATTGAGCAAAACAAAGAACTATGGATGTTGGAGATCTGAAACAAAAACTGGAGAAACTCAGTAGGTCTGGCAGCATCTTTGGGAAGAAAGCAGAGTTAGAGTTTCGAGTCCAGTGACTCTTCATCAGAACTGATAGGAGCCTGAAGAAAGTGGTGAACATTGAATTTGAAGTGGCAGAGATGAATGGGTAGATGGAGACACAGCCCAAAGAGGGAGGGAGAGAGAGAGAGAGAGAGAGAGAGAGGTATGGAAGGTGTAGACAGACAAGTAAGGAATCCAGGACAGAAGAGAAACTGAATAAGTGATAATGAGGGCTAAGATTAGCAAAGAATGGGTAGGCTGTGCTGAAAGGACTGGAGTGCAGGTATTGGTAAAACAAACATGGAAGGACATAATCAGGCTATAAAGTTTTTGAACTTGATGTTGAATCTCAGAGGCTGCAGTGTCCCCAATTGAAAGATGAGGTGTTGTTCTTCAAGCTTGCACTGAGGTTCACTGGGGCACTGCAGCAGGCCTGGGACAGGAATGTTGGCCAGGGAGCATGTGTGTAAAAGTGGCAAGCAACTAGAAACTCTGGGTCATTTTTGCATTTTGGAAATATTCAGTATAGTCTGCTGGGGAGTTGACAGTTTCTCAACAGAAAAAATTAAAATCCCTTGGCAAGTTCAACTAAACTAGTTAGATGCCAATTGATAAAATGAATGTTATTAATAGAGTATTTGATTAGAGAGTTTTGCCTTAAGTTGACCAGTGCTGTGTGAAAGTTTGTATGCATTGGAGAAATTTAGCTAGACAAGTAAAGTTCATTTCTACATTCAGCAGAATGGAGAGTCAACTATCATTTCAGATAGAGTACCATGTGGTTTTATTTTGATACAGATTTTGCACCTTGATATCTGCTGAACCTTTGAAGCACTCTTTCGTTGTCACTAGGCACAGAAATAATGAGTCAAATCATAACCATGATCACGATGATTTAAATAAGTTCAATCTATAAGAGAAATTCACCTCTCAATGAGCTCATGAACTATCAATAAAACACAAGCATTCATGGTCACTTTTAACCCAATTAACATCTCCAATACTTGATAAAGTAAGCATAATTGATACAATGCTTTATGGAATGATAAACCCATTGCAAGCACATAAAACTTTGAGATTGTCAAATAAAGCAATCCCATTTTTGACTACATGAACAAACCCCTATGGTGCTGAACACAATGGGTCTTCGAGCTCAACTAAGCATTTATCATGAGCCCATTTAGAAAAGGAGATGTCTAATCATCAGCCTATCCTGTTTTGTTGACAAATTTGGGAAACAAGAGTTAAGATATGATAAGAATTTCCAACTTTTTCACATTGGGGATATGAATGTCTGTGTTTGACTGATAGGCTTACAGAATTTTTATGACGTACTCACTTTTACCAGAAATCAGATAAATGTTAATTTCAGGTTGTTTCTTGAAGGTTTCTCCTAATTGGAGTCCACTGAGTTCCTTTTTGCAATGTTGTCGACAACTCACCGCAGGAGCAGCAATGATGAGCCTTGCTATTGGTCATGCTCCAATTGAACCTATGTGAGGAAATCAGAAGTAGATTAGATCCTTAATATGGTGGCTCAGTGGTTAGTACTGCTGCCTCACAGTACCAGGACACCGGTTTGATTTCCACCTTGGCGACTGTCTGTGTGGAATTTGCACATTCTTCCAGCGTCTGCATGGGTTTCCTCTGGGTGCTTCAGTTTCCTCCCGCAGTCCAAAGATGTGCAGGTTAGGTGAATTGACCATGCTAAATTGCCCAGACATTTAGATGCGTTAGTCAGGAGTAAATATAGGGTAGGGGAATGGGTCTGGTTGGTTACTCTTCGGAGGGTCGGTGTTGATTCGTTGGGCAGAATGGCCTGTTTCCATACTGTAGGGAATTTAATCAAGCAATGTCAGCAATCAGCATACACATCACACACAAGTGACAATTTAGCAGAGTATTCCATACAATGGGAAATGGAAGATTCCGACAAGGGGAGCCAAGGGGAGCCTTTTCATGATTCTTTGAATTATCTAAAAACAGAATAAGACGTCACACAAATACAGTCGAATATTGTAAGTTGTGCATCTTTATTGAACTCTTGACGCTGTTCCTACCGCCAATCAGTCATGAAAGGCAAATCAGGGCACGTTGTCAAATACTTACAGTTCAAAGTGAGAGCAAATCAGTTCCATGCTGTTGTATAGTCGATGAGAATTTGGCATGACAATGCGAATTGTGGTCCACAGGTGAGATTTTAAAGGTCACCTATGATTACTTCTGCTTCATAGAGATGACTTTGAGCAATCTTTAATGCCCAATGACATAGATAAGATGGCTTCTGGCTGGAGTTTCTTTCTCACACAGTTTGTAACACAGTTGGGCATTGTGAGCTGTTCACGTTCAGCATACTATGATGATAGATAGAGTCATAGAGATGTACAGCACGGAAGGAGACCCTGCAGTCCAACTTGTCCATGCTGACCAAATATCCTAAATTAATCTCGTCCCATTTGCCAGCACTCGGCCCACTCAACCTTCCTATTCAGAAACCTATCCAGATGCCTTTTAAATGTTGTAATTGAACAAGCCTCCAGTATTTCTCCTGGCAACTCTTTCCATAAATGCATGACCCTCTGCATGAAAAAGTTAACCTTAGGTCTCTTTTAATCTATCCCCTCGCACCCCAACCCCAATGCCACCCAGTTTTGGACTGTCCCACCCCAGGGAAAAGACCTTATCTATTTATCCTATTCATGCCCCTCATAATTTTAGAAACCTCTGTAAGGTCACCCCCTCGCCTCTAACACTCTAGGAAAGTAGCCCCTGTCTATTCAGCCACTCCTTAAAGCTCAAACCCTCCAACCCTGGCAACATTCTTCTAATTCTTTACTGAACCCTTTCAAGTTTCACAATATCCTTCCTGTAGCAGGGAGACCAGAATTGCACACAGTATTCCAAAAGTGGCTGAATCAATGTACAGCTGCAACATGTCCTCCCAACTCCTATCCTCAATACATTGACCAATAAAGGCAAGAATACCAAACACCTTATTCACTATCCTATCTATCTGCGACTCTACGTTCAAGGAATTATGAACCTGCACTACAAGATCTCTTTGTTTAGCAACACGTCCCAGGACCTTACAACTTTGTGTATAAGTCCTGCCCGATTTGCCATCCCAAAATTCAGCATCTTCCATTTATCTAATTTAAAGTCCAGCTGCCACTTCTCAGCCCATTGGCCCATCTGATCAAGATCCCATTGTATTCTGAAGTAACCTTCTTAATTGTTCACTGCACTTCCAATTTTGGTGCAAACTTTGTATCTGCAAACTTACTAACCATACCTCTTATGTTCACATCCAAATCATTTATGTAAATGAGGAAAAGCAGTGGACTCAGACCGATCCCTGTGGCACATCACTGGTCACAGGCCTCCAGTCTGAAAAACAGTCCTCCACCACCACCCTCTGTCTTTTGCCTTTGAGCCAATTCTGTATCCAAATAGATAGTTCTCCCTGTATTCCATGAGATCTAACCTTGATAACCAGTCTAACATGAAGAACTCATCAAATGCCATACTGAAGCCCATGTAGATTAGATCCACCATTCTTCCCTTATCAATCTTTTTTGTTACTTCTTCAAAAAACTCACTCAGGTTAGTGGGACAACATTTCCCATGCACAAAGCCATGTTTATTATTCTAATCAGTCCTTGCCTGTCCAAATAGATGTAAATCCTGTTCCTCAAGCGTCCCTTCAATATCTTGTCCACCACTGATGTCAGGCTCACCAGTTTGTAGTTCCCTGGTTTTTCAATATCAACTTTCATAAAAATGGCATTACGTTAGCCACCCTCCAGTCTTCTGGCACCTCACCTGTGGCTATCAATAGCACAAGTACCTCAGCAAGGGGCCCAGCAATCACTTTCCTAGCTTCCCACAGAGATCTAGTTTACACCCTGATTAGGTCTTGTGAATTTATCCACCATTATGTGATTTAAAATGTCCAAAACCTCCTCCTCTGTAATATACCGGAGTTCCATAAATGCACCACCGTTTGCATAAGAAGTTGCCCCTTAAGTCTCTTTAAATATTTTCCCTCTCACCCTCACTCTATGGTCTCCAATTTTGGACCTCCCTACCCCAGGGAAAACACCTTGTCTATTGACTGTCTATGGAGTTTCAGTGTATTGTTATTTCTCCAATCCTTCCTTTAGGATTATTGTTCCCTCTGTATCCCAGCATGCTGCTTTCAATCTCCACATTTTTCAAGATGTTGCTGTTTATTCACTTCAACTCATACTGTTTTAGTGCATGATGAATGCAATTGCCCGTTGAACTGCCTCACTTAGCTAACAAATAGGCCCCACTTGCTCAAACTGAAAAAAACATTACTCCACCCAGACTGGATGTGGCCACAGCCATTCTCTATTTCCATTGCACATTTATGATTGACATGAGCATGGAAGGCAATGTACATCACGTTTAGCACAGTGGGCTGCAGGCTTCACTCAGGAACTTTTGAGTTCCAGTGTATTATTATTTCTCCAAACCCTTATATGTGGAGTTTCCTTCCTTTACGTTTATTATTCCCTCTGCATGCCAGCATGCTGCTTTTAATCTTCACAATTAACTTCCCTATCACAGCCGGACAGTCGCCTTATAACCCTCATTTATATTAATTGAACTGACACCATGGACTCAGTGTGAGTCTGTCACCTGACTGATCTGGACAGATAGTTATGGTTGATATGTGATCAGACGTCTAACATATATTCATACAACTCTGAGACTGGCTTCCCCATTATCCCAAACTGGTTCAACTGGACTTTACCATGGTCCATGCCCCACACTGCAGTGACACTGAATGTCTGACCCTGATCACTTCAAGATTAGAGTGGTGCTGGAAAAGCGCAATAGGTCAGGCAGCATCCGAGGAGCAGGAAAATTGACGTTTTGGGCAAAAGCCCTTCATCAGAAATAAAGGGCTTTTGCCTGAAATGTAAATTTTCCTGCTCCTCGAATGCTGCTTGACCTGCTGTGCATTTCCAGCACCACTCTAACCTTGACTCTAATCACCAGCATCTGCAGTAATCACTTTTGCTTACCTGATCACCTCAAGTAGAAGATTAGCTGTTTCAAAGTCCCAATATCGACCCTTGGGCTTACAGAGTGAGTAACCCCTGACTGAAGGCTACTTCCCTTGACTTTACCATAGACTTTGAGGCGTGGCTATCTGGTTAAAGCATTTGCAGTGTGTTTGTTGCATAAGCTACTGGTACATAGTGCAGACGTGACATTGATGTAGCACAGTGTCAAACAGTAACATGTGCTCCTCCTTGACTTGTTGCAGCTGACAAGCTACCTGATTTGTGAGCACAAAATGGCAAGGCTCCAAAATGCAGCATTGACAATGAAAGTTTTACTCTGAGTGGAACTGATGTATCAAAAGTTGTGAAAAGGATGAATTGTGCCCAATACCAATCCAGGGTGGCACTGTGGCTCAGTAGTTAGCACTGCTGCCTCACAGAGCCATGGACCTAGATTCAATTCCTGCCTCAGGTGACTGTATGAAGTTTTGCACGTTCTCCCCATGTCTATATGAGTTTCCTCTGGGTCCTCCAGTTTCCTCCTACAGTCCAAATATATGCAGACTAGGTGAATTAGCCATGCTAAATTACCCATAGTGTTAGGTGCATCAGTCAGGGTAAATGTAGCGTATGGGAATGAGTCTGGGAGGTTAATCTTGGGGGGGAAGACTTACCAGGGGTAAGCAATGGGGTTCAGGCCTCTGGCATGGAGCCTGTCCCTGTTGCTCAGAAGGAAAGGGTGGAGAAGAGCACAGCAATAGTTATTGGGGACTCGATAGTTCGGGGCACAGATAGGCAGTTTTGTGGGGGCGAGAGAGACTCACGTTTGGTATGTTGCCTCCCAGGTGCAAGGGTACGTGCCGTCTCTGATCATGTTTTCCGGATCCTTAAGGGGAAGGGGGAGCAGCCCGAAGTCGTGGTCCACATTGGCACCAACGACATAGGTAGGAGGAGGACGAGGATGTTAGGTAGGCTTTCAGGGAGCTAGGTTGGAAGCTCAGAGTTAGAACAAACAGAGTTGTTGTCTCTGGTTTGTTATCCGTGCCACGTGATAGAGAGTCGAGGAATAGGGAGAGAGAATAGTTAAATGCGTGGCTACAGGGATGGTGCAGGAGGGAGGGATTCCGGTATCTGGATAACTGGGGTTCTCTCTGGGGAAGGTGGGACCTCTATAAACAGGATGGTCTACACCTGAACCTGAGGGGCACCAGTATCCTTGGGGGGAGGTTTGCTAGTGCTCTTGGGAGGGGGTTTAAACTAACTCTGCAGGGACATGGGAATCTAGACTGTAGCTTTAGGGTGCAGGACGTGGAGTGTAGGGAGGTTAGGAACATGGCATCAATCTCAAAGGAGGGTGCCTGTAAACAGGAAAGTGGCTTGAAGTGTGTATACTTCAATGCAAGAAGTATACAAAATAAGGTAGGTGAACTTGCAGCATGGGTTGGTACCTGGGATTTCGATGTTGTGGCTATTACGGAGACATGGGTAGAACAGGGACAGGATTGGCTGTTGCAGGTTCCAGGATTTAAATGTTTTAGTAAGGTCAGAGGTGGGGATAAAAGACGGGGAGGTGTGCCATTGCTTGTCAAAGATAGTATTACAGAGGTGGAAAGGACGATGGATGAAGACTCGCCATCTGAGGGTAGTTTGGGCTGAGGTTAGGAATAAGAAAGGTGAGGTCACCCTGTTAGGAGTTTTCTACAGGCCTCCTACTAATCCTAGAGACATAGAAGAAAGGATTGCGAGGATGATTCAGGAGAAGAGTGAAAGTAATAGGGTGGTTGTTATGGGGTCTTTAACTTTCCTGATATTGACTGGGAAAGCTATAGCTCGAGTTCGTTAGATGGGTCGGTGTTTGTCCAATGTGTGCAGGCGGGTTTCCTGACACAATATGTAGACATGCCAACAAGGGGTGAGGCCATACTGGATTTGGTTCTGGGTAACGAACCAGACCAGGTGTTAGAATTGGAGGTAGGTGAGCACTTTGGGGACAGTGACCACAATTCGGTGACTTTTACTCTAGTGATGGAGAGGGATAAGTGTCCACTGCAGGGCAAGAGTTATAGCTGGGGGCAGGGAAATTATGATGTGGTCAGGCACGACTTAGGATGCGTGGCTTGGAACAGTAGGCTTCAAGGCAAGGGCGCAATTGATATGTGGAGCTTGTTCAAGGAGCAACTATTGAGTGTCCTTGATAAGTATGTACCTGTCAGGCAGGCAGGAAAGGGTCATGTGAGGGAGCCGTGGTTTAATAAGGAATTGGAATTCCTTGTTAAATGGAAGAGGGCGAACCTATGTAAAAATGAAGCGTGAAGGTTCAGTTGGGGCGATTGAGAGTTAAAAGGTAGCCAGGAAGGATCTGAAGAGAGAGCTAAGAGCAGCAAGGAGAGGACATGAAAAGTCCTTAGTTGGTAGGATTAGGGAAAACCCAAAGGCTTTCTATAGGTATGTCAGGAATAAAAGAATGACTAGGGTAGGAATAGGTCCAGTCAAGGATAGTAGTGGGAAGTTGCATGTGGAGGCTGAAGAGATTGGGGAGACACTGAACGAATACTTTTCGTCAGTATTCA
>NC_057716.1:82977267-82989018 GCF_004010195.1 Chiloscyllium plagiosum | reverse complement strand
ATGTTTCCTGGTATGGTAGGAAGATCGTATGAGGAAGGGCTGAGGCACTTGGGGTTGTTTTCAATGGTGTAAAGAAGGTTTAGGGGTGACTTGATAGAGGTGTACAAGATGATTAGGGGTTTAGATAGGGTTGACAGTGAGAATCTTTTTCCACGTATGGAGTCAGCTATTACAAGGGGGCATAGCTTTAAGTTAAGGGGTGGTAGGTATAGGACAGATGTTAGGGGTAGATTCTTTACTCAGCGAGTCGTGAGTTCATGGAATGCCCTGCCAGTAGCAGTGGTGGACTCTCCCTCTTTATGGGCATTTAAACAGGCATTGGATAGGCATATAGTGGATAGTGGGCTAGTGTAGGTTAGGTGGGTTTGGATCGGCGTAACATCGAGGGCCAAAGGGCCTGTACTGCGCTGTATTTTTCTATGTTTTGAGGGTCGGCGTGGACTTGTTGGGCCAAACAACCTGTTTCCACACTGTAGGGAATCTAATCGAATCTTTGTGACCAGGGATGCAGTCAGTCACTGCCCATGGAGCATGCCCGAGATTGGTGTTGGATATCCAGGATCATGTTCTGGGGGTGCTAGTCACAAGACAGATCTGCTTGGTCCTCACTCTGACTTCTGTGTCATGAATTCTTGCCATCTAATCTCTATCTAGCACATGGAAGGATAGGAAAGAAAACATATCAAGGTGAGGTACTCACTAATGGCATGCTAGTGCATACAAATAGGC
Source organism: Chiloscyllium plagiosum (assembly GCF_004010195.1). Lineage (NCBI taxonomy): Eukaryota > Metazoa > Chordata > Chondrichthyes > Orectolobiformes > Hemiscylliidae > Chiloscyllium > Chiloscyllium plagiosum. The sequence goes on along the minus strand of NC_057716.1, from coordinate 82,988,289 downwards.
CTCTAACTGCACACCCCAGTGAGATTTTTATCTCACTTTTCAATACTTGCTTTCAAAATTGGACTTCTTTTTCTGGATGTAGCGAACTCATTATCTAACCGACTCACCAATTCATTCAGGAGTTTAGAAGATTTGGCCAACTGATTTCCAATGGGAATTTTGAATGGTGTTTTGTTTATTTTATTTCATTAGTATTTTAAAGACTTGTCATTATCATTTTTATGATTCATATCTTCTTCACCTAAAAGGTGCTTGGTGAATGAACATGGTGGATGCATTGGTGCAATTAGAGCTTGGAGGGAAATATGAAGAGCATGGAGGGCGTGTGAGGGCTAGACAGTTGACCAGTGAATTGTAACTGAGCCAATATCCCAATAAATGGAGCTGGACCTTTTAACCAACCGACTTGAGCATCCACACTTTGATAGAGTTATCCCATATAGCTGTTTAACCCCACTCTAATCCATGCCTGACCTGTGGAAACAAAATTTCTGACTGAGTAGGTTGATTTTCTAAGGTTTGTTACACAACATTTGACAACAGTTCTGGACAAAAGCAAAACAAATCCCAAAGAGTCTGCAAGGACATAGTTAATTATATTTGAAAATGTGACCCGATTTATTTTGTTGGAAATAATACAGCAAACTGTTTTAAAAATGGTGCAAAGTTATCAAATGTTACACTTCTGAAGAATTTGAGTGTCCTTGTACAGGAATCCAGAAAGTCTAAATGGATGTATAACAAGCAATTAGGAAGGTATATGGTATATTGACCTTTATCCCAAAGGGCTGGTCTTTCTGCAATCACAAAGAGTGCCTTAGAGGGAGTAGAATGTAGATTCACTTGCTATTTCTTCTAAAGAAAGATTTTATAACCCCAAGAGTTTTGAAGAATGATCTTTTGAACTATGTAAGATTCTGAGAAGGCTTGACAAAACAGATGCTGAGAAGCTGCAAACCCTACTGAAAGAAAGCCTATCACAGGCACTCAGGTCAAAGGGACAAAAATAAAGAGAATTTCCATAACTGCTTGGTTAAATATTAGAAAATAGAACATTGAGCATTACAGCACAGTACAGGCCCTTTGGCCCTTGATGTTGCATGGACCTGTGGAACCAATCTGAAGCCCATCTAACCTGCACTATTCCATTCTCATCCATATGTCTATTCAATCACCACTTTAATACCCTTAAAGTTGGCAAGTCTACTACAGTTGCAGGCAGTGTGTTCCACGCCCCTACTACTCTCTAAGTAAAGAAACAACCTCTGACATCTGTCTTATATCATTCACCCTTCAATTTAAAGCGATGTCTCCTTGTGCTAGCCATTCTCATCAGAGGAAAAAGGTTCTTACTGTCCAATCTATCTAACCCTCTGATTATCTTATATGTCTCAATTAAGTCGCCTCTCAACCTTCTTCTCTCGAAGGAAACAGCCTCAAGTCCCTCAGCTTTCCTCATAAGACCTCCCCTTCATACCAGGCAACATTCTAGTAAATCTCCTCTGAACGCTTTCCAAAGCTTCCACACCCTCCCGATAATGCAGTTACCAGAACTGTACACAATACTCCAAATGTGACTGCACCAGAGTTTTGTACAGCTGCAGCATGATTTCATGGTTCCGAAACTCAATCCCTCTACCAATAAAAGCTAACACATCGTATACCTTCTTAACAACCCTATCAATCTGGGTGGCAACTTTCAAGGATCTATGTACCTAGACATCAAGACCTCTCTGCTCATTGACACTACCAAGAATCTTACCATTAGCCCAGTACTCTGCATTCCTGTTACTCCTTCCAAAGTGAATCACCTCACACTTTTCCACATTAAACCCCTTTTTCCACCTCTCAGCCCATCTCTGCAGCTTATCTGTCTCTCTGTAACCTATAACATTGTTCATCACTATCCACAACACTATCGACTTTAGTGTCATCTGCAAATTTACCTACCCATCCTTCTATGCCCTCATCCAGATCATTTATATAAATCACAAACAACAGTGGACCCAAAACAAATCCTTGCGGTACTCCACGGGTAACTGAACTTCAGGATGTATATTTCCTATATACCACCACTCTCTGTCTTCTTTCAGCTAGCCAATTTCTGATCCAAACTGCTAAATAACCCTCAATCCTATGCCTTCGTATTTTGTGCAATAGCCTCCCATGGGGAACCTTATCAAATGCCATACTGACATTCTACTCCAAAGGACTGTACAAACTCAGTCATTGAGTACATTCAATATAAAGCAGAGGAACTTGGAAGCCAAAGGAATCAAGAGATAGGGAAGAACTGGTGAGAAATTGGAGTTGAGTTTGAGGGTCAACTACGATCTTAGTAAATGGCAAAGCAGTCTCAAAGGACTGTCTGATTTACTCCTGCTACTATTCCTAATGTTTGTTTCTGTAACATTTGACTGAATATCATCAGCAGTCCAGTCCTACAAAACGCTGTATAGATGATGTTAAATTATGATGTCGCTAGCCAATGCTGACCTCATTGGCTGAAGAAGGCAGCTGTTCAGTCAATCTTTTACAGTTGGTTTGCCTCTAACACCGTAATTCAATGCTATCCTGTGCCTTGTGCACTACCCTTACATAGTTAACATTAACTTCCCTCCAAGCTCAAAATTGCTCAATAATTCAATGTTGTACAATATGGAATAGATTTGACTGCGTTCATTACTGTTATTTATATAAATTGTTTTTATAGATCAGTGCAACATCGAGGCCGAAGGGCCTGTACTGTGCTGTAATGTTCTATGTTTCTACATTTCTAAATCATTTACAATTCTGATTCAGGATTATTTTTGCTTTCTTTTTTCCATTATTTCATGTTTTTGTTTAATAAATCAAGAGAGGTGAATTTTGAATGTCACAATATTTTTCCAGTAAGTACCAGTCTCTTAAGAGGTACACAGGTACTCTCCTCATGCTTCTGTCAAGATCATACTATTAACTGAGGACAGAAGTAATGGAATCCAAATGGATTTCTCGAGTATACAATGGCTTTGCCAAGTTTGTTCTCCTTGACTTTTATGAAAATTATTGTAAACACAGTGTAGCTGACTATTTATATGAGAAAATAGCTGTTTATAGATGAGGATAACAATTGAAAATTGGTTTATAGTTTTATGTGAGTCGAATGTTAAACATGCCACACATATCGCTGTCTAACAGTCCTGGAGTCTAGGCACCTTTCGTCACCATAGCCGCAGGTGCTCCTTCAGGGAGCTATATGTTCTCAATCAACCAGAAATTACAAAAAAAGTTCTTTAAAACAAATGGTTTAAATTTATTTTGTGCCTTCTATTCACTTCTAATTTATTCTTTTATATTAAATGTTAAAGATAGAACTGTTATTACGAACTGGTGAAGTATTTTCTGTTTTAATTGATCGCAGTTGTACCTTCTCCGTTATTTTGGCTTCTTGTTACATGAATTTCTCCTTCTGTCACTGGAAACATACCTAGTCACCACTTGATTGATTCACATTATCTACTTACCCCAGTTTCCTTGTTAATAACTCTTTATGTAGTAAAGCATGATGGTGCAGTTCGGTAATGCTTTTTACATCTCAGCATGTTCAAAAATGTTTCATAGCTAATTAAGAATTTTCAAAGTGGAAACCCTTTTGAAATGTAGAATATGCTGCAGCCAATTTACTCACAGTGAAACCTTAAAAAGAGGAAATTAAATATATGGAAAACTGGTCTGTTTCAATTTATGTTAGTTGGGGATAATTGTTAAATGAGCCAGCAAAAGATTCTTCTGCTCTTCACATTGTGTCACATAACTGAACAAAATGTTGCCTGTCTTGTATAAAAGACTGCAACTCTCATAATGCATTATTCCCTCAGTGTTGCCCTAAAATGTCAGCCAAAGTTATGTCCTTGAGTAAGGTTTGAAGCCATAATCTTTTGAATTAGAAATATGATATTTGTGTTACAAATTTCCAGTGGACATCAATTAAGTAAGCTTAAAACAAATTTGAAGTTATTTTCGACCAGTCTATTTTCTAATCGTCCAGCTGGCAACAAGCTGAAAACTGTCAAAAAAAAAGACCTCCAACTATGACGTACATCTCAGAGCACAAAGATATGAATTTAGAATGTTTAGATTGGAAGTAATTTGATCATTAATTCAATTTTTAAAATTTTTCAATTAAATATTTTTAAAAAGTTTCTCTTCAAGCTGCCACCCTTCCTTCTTTAACCCGTAGAGTAATACTGTCAAATGTTAATGTAGGTAGAAACCATGAAAATGAGACAAAATTACTTTCATGGCTTGGAAATTGATTGAATGTCAGGTGACAAACAGTAGTGATAATGGGTAGGTACTCAAATTGACAGCATGTGACCAGTGGTGTCCCACAAGGATCTGCTTTAGGCGCAGTTATTCACATTATTTATTAACAACTTGGGTAATAACAAAGAAGATCATATATCCAAAATTACTGATGACACAAAGTTAGGCAGTAGACAATGTAGATGATAGCATAACATTACAAGAGATATTGGTAAAGTAAGTGAATAGGCAAAACCCTGAGAGATGGAGTTCTGTGTAAACAAGAGTGAGGTTATCTATTTTGGACTGAGAAACAATAGGTAAGATTACCTTCTAGATGGAGTTGAGTTTGAGGATCAGCTTTGATCTAATGAAGTGGCAGAGCAGTTTCAAAAAGCTATATTACCTACTCCTGCTAGTAGTTCTAATGCTTGTATCTGTAACTTCTGACTGAACATCATTAGCAATATGAAGACTGTGTAAAGATGATATCAAATTATGATGTAGCTAAACAATGTTGACCTCAGTACTATTGTTCTGTTTGGCATAATGATGCTAAAGACAGTAGAAGAGACTTTGGAGGGGGGGGGGGGGGGGGTCGTGGGGGGGGGGGGGGAGGGAATAGAGGATGGCAGCTTAATAGGTGAAACGGCATTGGTTGTAAAACTTTGATCTATAAAGGGACCGGTGCTCCTTTCTTTTTGTTTCCTTCTGCGGAGACCTCTGAGAACCATGCAGGGTATTATGTTCTGAAGCCAGAAGTCAATTCTGGGAATGGCACTGGTACGCTCACCCGTGTACATAGACCCGGCCTTAGAGGGAGTACAATATAGGTTTACAAAATAATTCATTGACTTCAAGGTTAAGTTATGAGGAGATATTACACAAATTAAGCCTGTTTTCTCTCGAATTTAAAAGGTTTTGATTGAAATCTTCAAGATCTTAACCAGAAAAGACAAAGTAGATAAAGAAACTAGTACCACAGGTTGGTGATTTTTGAACTAGGAGTCACAGCCTGAGAACTGGAGCCAGACCATTCAGGAGAGATATTAGGAAGCACTTCCACACACAAACAGAGATAGAGGTTTGAAACTTTCTTCCACAAATGACAGTTTGCTGGATCAGTTGTAATTTTAAATTTGGGATCAATCTTTTCTGTTAAGCAAAGGTGTTAAGAAATACAGGTCAAAGGGACATAAATGGAGTTAGGCCACAGACCAGCCATGATCTCATTGAATGGCAGAACAGATTTGAGGGGCTGAATGGCCTACTCCTGTTCCTATGATCCTAAGGTATCTGCTAGTGATGCTTTATTGTCAATCAGTGCGAGAGCCACAAAGGAAATGGGGGCAGTTTGGCATTTTATTCTTTACCCCAGAGCCAGAAAAAGAAAAGGTTCTGATTGACCAGCAGTGAAAGATGCCTTCAACATTAGATAAATGAGATTTGGTTCATAAAATACGTCCTTAGGTAAGTACCTGGTACGTATGGTGCACATTGCATAAGTTCCCATTCAATTCATAGGCAAAAATGGGTAAACCAAGATTTTAAGCACTTAACTAGTTCCTTAGGAGGACGATGTTCCATAGGCAATCACTAAATAGCTCAATTTAATTTAACTTTTATGATCTAGTCAAGTCCAGCGGAATCTTCCCATTTCCGTGCAAATACCCAAAGAAACCAACAGATCACACATCAAATAGTGTACTTGTCATCAGTTCGTATTGCATGCAGTTTCTTCATGTTTAAAGCCAACATCTGGCTGTTTACGTTCATAGTTGAAAGCAATCTTTTTTCTCGCTCAGATTCTGAATGCTACTTCTTATTTCTTGCTGATATTGCACCACAAAATGAAAATCTCCAGTGAACAAGAGGTTCTCAGTGCTTGTATTGCAAGACTAAGAAAGGCCTCACAGCAAAATTCCAATCACCAAAATGGCATCCAGTTAAGAGCCGATAGGAATATTGTGATGAAAGTGGAGCAGAGAACCAACATGAACCAGGAAGCATGGACTGTGTGAGAGACATCTTCAACTGAAACCAGGAGAACAGTATAAACACAAAATGGATTGGAAAAGGGAAGCAACAGAGGGCAGGCACAGGACATGGAAAGGATAAATGAGAAAACATTTCAGAAGAGAGAAGTATAATAATAATCATTAAAAAAATTAATTTTAGAGAATTCAAGCATGAACTGAGGAGGCAAAGCTCTGTAATATGAAAGGAAAAGCAAGGAGGTTATTTTGCAGCTGTATAGGGTGCTGGTGAGGCTACACCTGGAGTACTATGTGCAGTCTTGGTCTCCTTACTTGAAAAAGGATGTACTGGCACTAGAGGGATGCAGAGGAGGTTCCCTAGGTTGATTCCAGAGTTGAGGGGGTTGGCTTATGAGGAGAGGCGGAGTAGACTGGGATTCAGAAGAATGAGGGGGGATCTTGTCGAAACATATACAATTATGAAGGCAATAGATAAAATTGATGTAGAGAGGATGTTTCTATTGGAAGGTGAAACTAGGACAAGAGGGCATAATCTCAAGATTAAAGGGAGCAGATTTAGGACTGAATTAAGAAGGAATTTCTTCACCCAGAGGGTTGTGAATCTATGGAATTCCTTGCCCAGTGAAGTAGTTGACACTACTTCAGTAAACAGTTTTAAAGCTAAAATAGACTGTTTTTAACAATAAAGGAGTCAAGGGATACGGTGAGAGGGTGGATAAGTGGAATCTGAGTCCACGAAAAGATCAGCCATGATCTTATTGAATGGCGGAGCAAGCTTGAAGGGCCAGATGGCCTACTCCTGCTCCTAGTTCTAAGTTCTTAACAGAGAGACAGAACAGGTTAAAATTACTTCCTTGACTTCAGGATAAAATACTGATGACATAGTTTAACAATATGCTTTGCCCGTGTTATGCCTATTTATAATGGACCATGTTTTAACTGAATGAAATAAAGTTTCCACAATTTTTTTCTACATTTTGACTATATACAAGTACTAGAATGTTGGGTAAACTGGCTTAAATTATATTGAGTCTCCAATTCACTTTCCATATCAATGCCCTATATTCAGGATTGCTTTTGTGTGATCAGCTGTGTTAGCTCTTTTGATGCTGTTGGTCAGCTTTTGCCTTCTCTTAGTTTCAAAAGCATGTGAAATAGGTACCCACAGGCAACAGCCTCTCCAAGTAAAGCAATAGTGATTCAAATAGAGGTCAGAAGCTTGTGCACATAAATACACTTGAACCTTGTGGAAAAGAACTCTCAAAGGATGTCACAAATAAATGTAATACATGAATTAATGAGACCAAAAGTACTGAGCATAAGGCTTGCTTTCAAAAAGGAAGACAGATAATAAGTGCAGGTAAAAATAGAGGTCATTTTAATATACTTCTACAGATACATTATGGTATTCATTGAAAGCAATACTGCGATTATCCTCTTAAAGATAAATGAGGAAATTTTGACTAAAGGATCTAATTATTCCACCAGACTCCATAAGCTTAAAAGGTTGAAACTACAAAGACTGTACTGGAACACTTTAAATTGAGCTTGATAGAAGCTGCCAAGCCTCTGGTACAACAGAACTTGAAAGAACTTTGTACTACCTTTTTTTAACATTTTTAGTTCAAAAATAGAGCGATAAAGGCCTTAGGCTTCTCTGCTGAAGGTAGGATTAGAGCAAGCCTTACAATGGTAACTACCGGAGGGCAGTAAGGAAGAAAGACGGATAAAGTCAATGCATTCAGTTGAAATTTGTACAAGACAACAGTGAGGTTTGTGCTGAATCTGGTGTCTGAACAGTACTACATGAAAAAAAATTGCTGTAAGGAATGTATCAGTTCCTCTTGAGCTGTCCGTCTACACCAAATCAATAGACCTTCCAAGCATAGGGGAATCAGGCACTCTAGCTGAGAAATCAGAGGTTTCACATAAGTCAAGTCTGTGTCCTAAGTCACTACTCCATCATCACTTTTTATTCTGTGTCACTGAAATTAAATGAGTTGTCTCCATTTAGCCTCCTGACCGATTTTAACCCTTGAATGATGAAAGCAAGGTCCCTTATTAAAAAGTAATCACAAGTTTGGGGATACATGCTGGGAACTAAGAATTTTATGGTTCCACATATTTGTCTTGTTCAGTACTGTTCAGCATTAGAAATGTACAGTGTTTTATCCTTTGCTGCTGTGAAGTGTTACAGGTGGAAGATACCACTTGAGATAAGCACTGAAGCAATCTAATACATTGAAACAATTTGAGTTTAGCAATCGTTTGCTCTTTAAACAGCCAATGTAAGTATTTTATTAATTGTTGCTATTCAACCTTCTCATTTATATACTACTACTGCATGTAGAGAAGAGGAGATGAATATACAACTCAGTCTTTCATCCCTGCAAGTGCATTGTTAAAGAGAATGCAAGTAGTGAATACTGTAACATACTATTGTTGCAATCCCTTAGAAATTAATCATTTTTGCTACCTTCAAAAATCTGCAAGGTCCCTCTGATCTTCTTCTTTCTCAGGTCCTACCATTCAATGTGTACTCTCTTGCCTAATTAGTCCTCCTAAAATGTATCACCTCACTTTTCAGGATTAAATTTAATTTGCCACTATTCAGCCCATCTATATTGCCCTGTAGCCCACTCCTTGCTTTTCTCCTTGCTATTTTCCACACCACCAATACTCATGACATTTGCAATCTTACTGATCAAACTTCTTACATTCCTATAAACTGTGTGGCAAGCCCGGTAAACATTCTATTTGGCGGACATTGACCGGAAGTTGTTTGTTCCCAACCTTTCTGATTCTGTTTCATTCAGGCTGTCTGTGCTAGCTGTTTGTCTGTGTTTTCAGTTCCCTTCATAGTTTCATTCTCTGATTGTATAGAAAAGGAAAAATTGCTGTTCAGCTTTCAAATATTTAATTGTGATGTTCTAGTTAGGTAAATTTCCCTAAAGGCTACTGTGCATTTTCAGAAATTCAGGAAAAATCATGAAAAGTGAGAAATAAAAAAACAGCAAAGTATTCCTGAAACATTTAATAATAGTACAGGCAGCAGGGTGATTTGAACCTATATTCCATCTTCTTAAATATGATCTACTTTGACCTTTCATTACACAATGTCTCAAGGTTAAAGTTTTCCTTTTTGCCCTGTCCCATCTGTAACATTCTCCAGCCATACATCGCATGTCCTATTGAAATCTCTGTCCCTTTGATTCCAGCCATTTATACACTCCATTTTCTTGTCCACCTCTCAGTTGGCAGCCACGCTTTCAGCAGCCAGGCCTATTGCTTTGGGATTCCTTCTGCATTTCTCTCAACTTTACAATGGACCGTTCCTCTCTTAAGACTATCCTTAAAACCCGTCTCTTCAAACAAATTCTTTGCTATCACTCTTAATATCTTCTTTCAGTCAGCTTCTTCGATTTTCTTTTTCTATCTTATGTCTCTTTGTTCTCATCATTGACTAGGGCATCAGCTCAGCTGTAATGACCCTTGAGCTTTCACCAATCACTTTGCACATATTTCCTCATGTGCCTTCCATGCTCCACATATCGTCTATTCTTCACATTCTAACAGTCCTTTCTTGATGGGTCCTCATAACTCCTATGCTTTTTCACACATCCCAAGCCCCACACGTTCCCATGTATCCTCTATGCCACCTAATTCACTTGAATATCCCCAATGAACCCTTATATCCCTTTATGCTCCCATGGATCCTCTAAAGATATGTAGTTACTACGAACTAGAGACAGATGTTATGTACCATGCACTCTCAGTGGGAAGGCTTGAAATGAATATGAAAAAGAAATTAACTTCTAAAAGTTTAATAAATCTGGCACTCGGACACACACCATACTAAAATAAGCTTGTGAACTATTTAAATAATTTAATCACTTCAAATCCAAAGATGTGCAGGTTAGGTGAATTGGCCAAGCTAAACTGCCCCTAGTGTTCAGGGATGTGTAGTTTAGGTGCACTAGCCAGGGGATATACAGAGTAATGGAGTAAAGGAATGGGTCTGGGTGGGATCCTCTTCAGAGGGTTGGTGTGGACCTGTTGGGGCAAAGGGCCTGTTTCCACACTGTAGGGATTCGAAAAAAAATCAATCAATTGTAAAAACAAGCAAACATCCATTCATAAGCCATATGAAAGAGAAATAACCTGTAATACGCTCATAAAATAGTCAAACAGTGTGCACACCACTCTGCTGAGATAAGAGGTTTCTCAGCTCTTACAACTCAGCCAAAATATTCATAATGAACTCAGCTATCAAAACAAACTACCACAGCTCCAGTGGAGCCCATTGAAGCTGATAGAAAAGTATTATTTGTTGTTAATGGCCCATCAATCAAAGACTTCCAGTACCAGGTAGCTGATCTTTTTCCTTAGTTTTCAATTTGGTACTGTGTTCTCCTATGATTTGCTATTCCTCTGAGACTTTCTGAATGAAATTTATGAAGATTACGTACAGATGAGGTTACAATTCCGTGCAAAATTTGTGTATGCACATGTGTACATACGTGTGCATTTGGAAATATTCAAAGTGTCCACACCAACAATGGAGCCAGTAACGATTAAAATACTGGATCAGTGGTGCTGGAAGAACACAGCAATTCAGGCAGCATCCGAAAAGCTTCGAAATCGACGTTTCGGGCAAAAGCCCTTCATCAGGAATAAAGGCAGAGAGCCTGAAGCATGGAGAGATAAGCTAGAGGAGGGTGGGGGTGGGGATAGAGTA
>NC_057716.1:82968442-82975247 GCF_004010195.1 Chiloscyllium plagiosum | reverse complement strand
CCCTCCTCTAGCTTATCTCTCCACGCTTCAGGCTCTCTGCCTTTATTCCTGATGAAGGGCTTTTGCCCGAAACGTCGATTTCGAAGCTTTTCGGATGCTGCCTGAATTGCTGTGTTCTTCCAGCACCACTGATCCAGAATCTGGTTTCCAGCATCTGCAGTCATTGTTTTTACCTCTACGATTAAAATACTAGCAATCCACAGACTCATCCTTCCTTGAGAATATTTACCAGAAACAAGAGTGGAAACAGGAATCTCCAAATCTTGTCTTGCCAACCATTTTTGAAGGGTTTCTGAGTCAGCTGACTTGGCAAAAACATGGGCTACAATTTCATGTAATACTGAGGAAGGTGCCTGCTTTCAGATAATAAATGAAAGGCATAACAAATGAAAATTAGTGTGGAGCAATTCCCAAGGTTTTGCCAGCACTCTTATCCTTCAATCAGGCAAAAACACAAATGATTGAAGAATTTCAAGCACAACTTATATTCAATGTAAATTGAGCTTCCATGATATTCTGAACTAGCTTAAAAAGCATTGCATTGGAAGCACCCTCATTCACAGAATGGGCTGCACCCCCATATCAAATTAATCACTGTAATGAGAATCTTTTAATTGTACACATCTGTGACCCTTTGAAGAGGTTCTTAAAATTAAGCTTTGTTTTTGCCGAATGGGAATTCTGTTGCTTTGATAAAATAAGTAATTATAGATTTATCTGGAAATATTACAAGGAAATAACTCATAATTGACAAACTTATCTACCGCCTCCCCCCCCCCCCCCCCCCCCCGCCCCCATATATTAGTATTGACAGTAATGGGTACACAAGTAGTCGCTTTATCCAAATTCCAAATGTAAATATGGATCATTTCTATGTTAGTATTTTCAGTCATCTCAAGCTTTTAAACATTTAATAATATCCACATTTACTGCACAATGGAAGATACTTTGGGGATATAAACTTACGACAGCTATAATCTTTAAAATATCAGGATGTGCTGTATTGTTTATAGAAGACTAAAATTGGAAGACATTTGTAAAATGAGCTCACTGTTGCATGAGCATTTGTTTATCTGAATATCTGCAGTTTCCACAGGCCCCTTTCAGTTGTGAAGGTGATATCTTAACACCATTGAGACCAATGGGCTTGACTGTAACAGAAACAAACTCAAGAACTGTGTGGCTTCCAGCTGAAACCACAGTAATGATTATCTGTATTGAGATATGCCCATACATTCACCTTTGCCCACTTTTATGCCTTGTGGATTTGAATTCTCTAACCATACAGACACAAGTAAGTCAGGCAAAATATATAGGAACCTCTCAAATAGAAAACTTTCATAGAATACAATAAAAATGCAGGTCTGTTGCTAAGTAAGGGATACTAAGTAACCCCAGAAGGGCTAACATGTCAATGAAGTGTATACTTTCCAGTAATCTCTGCATTTCACCTTGCTGTACAATGTATCCAAGGTTAAAGGTTTATATTACATCCAGGAGCTCATGTTAATTCCTAAAATTTACAAGTCTATACTGGAAATTTCAAAATGGCTGTTTGTACAAGCTGCAAAAAATGTTTAGGAAGATATATGTATATACTTTGATATCCATTAATTATTGTAAATATATCCAGCCATTATTCGCAGATAGCTGAAGGAATAAAAATTTCTTAATTCATGAGATTACCTTGATAATTCCTTGGAATTCTATTACTATATATAGTGTAAATTAAGACAAACAACTTTGCTTGGAACTGAATTTTCATGTGACAGGCATGTTAGTAACAAATCACCAAGTAAAACCATATACGAAAACGTGTTAACATTAGAATTCCATGTTCTGTGCATGGGCCTGCTTTTATTGTGTTAAAACATCTTGAAAATATTATTAAACCTTTCCAGAATAGAGCAGCTATTAGCCATTATTTTCAGACTACAGAGGTGTTTTTAATACTCTACAGTATAAAAAGACTGTTTATTTCATTTATATTGGATCCATATACAGAGGGTAACTGGGAAAGAAAAAAAGGGTACCTATCAAACATAATGATAGAAAGAACAAGGTTGTAGAGACACAAAAATGATATTAAAGAAATAACTCTTAAGCAGGACATTTATGGGAAAGTTTAGAAAGTTGTACTTTCTGTAAGGTACAAAGACTGATGAGTATTTTTATTATTAAATTGCACTTTGGTTATTTGTAATCTCAGTTGATAAAATTAAAAACATTGCTCCATCCATTTTCCGTGTACGGTCTGTCATTTATGATCATAGTTCCAGAGCAGACTAGCAGCTTGGTGGATTCCAAGCTGTGCAGGTTAAATTAGTGACTTTTTGATGATTATCTCAAAATTCAGATGTTAAATTTGCTTACAGTTTCTGACTAATTGACATATGCTTTGTATTTATTTTCTGATAACAATAATGATTGAGTCAATGGGGAGAAAAAGGAATTGGCTTATGTAAGCAATTGTAATTTAAATGATGCGTAGTATGCACTACATAATCGGTTGAAAAGCAGAAATTAACACAATTGCATCATGTATGTATAGCAAACTAATATCAATTTGCCAAATTGGACTAGCTACACCTGAACCAAGGCCAACATGTGCATTCCTGATGGTTCAATTGAAAAAAATTGTTTTCAATTCATTGCAATACTCTGCAGTCTAGTCATTGATAATTATAATTTGCAATCAGTATCAATATTTTGAAGCTTGATTTTAAAGGGATGTGTAACACTGTTAACATATGACTGAACAGGCCCATGCTGGAGAATACTCCTCCCATACTTTGGACAATCATTTGTCTTCATCCATAGTAGGAATTGAATCCATATTTTCTGATTGTAGGTATTGCACCCTTTTCCCGTTTTTTCAGTTGAGTCAGCTGTAACCCTGACCTCAATGACCTCAGAGATTTTTCTACCAACTGTCCTCCTATTCACTCCAATTTGTACTGCCAGACTGCTTACTGGAGTGTGTCCCTCTGGCGATTTGAGAGAGGTTTTATCACACTACAATAAATGTGAAATACTGATGCATTTCGGATGGCAAAAAAAATAACAGCTTGATATCAACAAGGGACAGGCCACAAGCATTTATTACGTGTTTCTTTCATATCAAGCCTACCTTCGAATGAAGAAGAATATGAAATCCCTTGTGATCCCCAGCGATCAATACAACACAGGAGTTAAATTAGACCTCAAGTCATGCACACATCTTACCTTGACTGAGATATCTACAAGCTATAGCCCCTTGAAAATCTATTTTTTCCACTAAGTTAACTGATAACCAAGTGAAATGAGGAGGAAATAAAGCAGCTGTCTGGACCTTGCTATGGTTTTGCCCTTGATGGAGTTAGTTTTTTGAGCTTTCGTGATATTTATTTTAATTGTTCCTTTATTCAACCAGCTTGTTTGCATCATTTAATTTTATAAAGGAAGGATACATTTTTAAAAAATAAATATATTTACAATTTCAGTACCAAACCTTACTTTTGTGAAGGAATTTATAATGGATATTGAAAAATACGCTTGGTAAATCGCCAGAGGGACAAACTAAATTGATCTACACTTTATTTATGGATCTTAATGGACTAAACTTGTCTTGTTAGATAAAACCTTATTTTTTGCTCCATGTGAAACATTTTGAAATCCAGCATTTGCAAAAATATATAATACTGGTTGCCTTAATGTGTAATGACTCAACTCTGCATATTTATATTCACAGACTGTGTACCTGTAGCAACACACAATGTGTCAATTAATTTACATCTTTAAAATGCTGCTTCTGTTTTAACTGTGTCTGTATTGATATGTAAATGTCATATTGCAGCTGTGTGACTGGTAAAAGGAAAGAAAATGTAAATCAGTGTAGGAAATTGAGTCCTCCTGCATTAGCAGAAGACTATTTTCCACATTCTGATATTTGTGAATGCAATTGAATGTGTATGTTATGTTGGGATATGACATTCTTGATTAAGTACAAGTCATGCTTCTTCCTAAATAGCCATTGAATAGATAGTGATCTCACTGTCGAGATGCAGCAGCATAGCTAATTGTAAGAATGTAAGCTTTTATTGTGCAGAAATGCTGACTCTCTCGTCTAATGTGAATCCTGGATCAATAACCCACCAGCTGATTTCATATGTTTTGCCACTTCTGTTATCACTCATTCATTCTTCATTTTGAATCAACTGTTCAGGCACTTATTTAACTCACCCTGGTGTAGTGCTGGAGATCTTTTTTAATTTGAAATAGGTTATGAAATAAGCAATGCATCCCAACTTGGGCACTAAATGGAAACAAAAATCTGAAGAGATGAAAAGCAAATCAGTGTTTACAGTATCACCTATTTTACACAATTGGACAAAGTCAAAACCTACCCCAAAATATTGTTTTTTCTGAACCACTTTCATGTACTCCATGGGCCACATATAAATGCTGTGTTCATGAATCCACTGATTTTCACATAATACTGACGGCATAGAACTAAACAGAATGGTTTCTAACATCCATGAGGTGAGGACATAAGATAGCTTGTGCCAACGTCCAAACAGGGTGAATCCAGCAAATAAGAGATATAAATAGGAAGAAATTTGGGAAAGGTAAGCCTTACTTACATGGATAGCTAGCCAGGAATTGTTAGGTTAAAACCATGTCTAAATCCTAAGTAACTAATCAACAGATGACATCTCAACTGTCGATTAATCCACCCAGACCAGACTCCCCATGATCTCCTTGATGGGCTGCCTGTCCCCAGTCTCCAACTCCTGCCTGACCCTATCTTACTACTCCGCTACTCTGCTACCCTCTCCACCCTACTCTGCCACATACACACTTACCTCACTCCTACCTCATTCAGTCAGAATCTGAAAAGGTTAAATGTCCCAATATTTTTCAATGTTGGTTAATGAAAATTTACTAGATTTTGGCAACTATGGTTTTGTTTTATAGGAAAAATGCAAACATTGCGAGGTTATAACATATCAAGAATGATTGAACAAGTTGGGATCTTTAATCTAGCATGGAAGAGATTGTCAGGTGATTTAATGAAGAGTTTGAACTAAAAAGGGTATGGATTAATAAAAGAGATGTTTCAGCTTATGGAAATCCAAACCTTGAGGTAATAGATATAGGCTCGTCAGTAATATAGTAAAGAAAAGTCAAGAGAATTTTTTTTGTATAGAGTCATAGCGTCATGGAGGTCTATAGCTTCATTGGCTTGTATGGCTTGGCATTGCAAGTGCAGATCTAAGTATTTTACAAATGTTATGTGGGTTTGTGCCTCTAATACCCTTACAAGCAGTGAGTTCCAGATTACCATGTGAAAACAAAATTCCTCACATTCCCTCTAAACCTTTATCCCCTACTGTAAATCTATACCTCCTGGTCATTGATCCCTCCATCATGGGGAAAGGTTTCTTCCTGTTTACCATGTCTATGCCCCTCATAATTCTAAACATTTCAAATATGTTCACTCTCAGTCTCCACTGGTCCAAGGAAAACTACTCCAGTCTGTCCAATCTCTCTTCATAACTAAAACTCTCCAAACCAGGCAACGTTTTGACGGAGCGGTGAGGAGAGAAGGTGAGGTGAAGCGAGGGCTGACGGGAAGGCTAAGTTTTCCCACGTAAAAAGGGACTTACCTCAAGAGTTGGGCCTACATTTTGACAGAGCGGTGAGGGGAAAGGCAAGGTGAAGCGAGGGCTGCCGGGAAGGTACGGGCTTAATTTAAATTTGGGCAGTGGCTAAGCTAAGCTTACAATGGCAGGGGATGTCAGACATGTGCCTCTTGCTTGCTGTGGGAACTTAGAAACATGTCTGACGTTCCTGACTCTTACATTTGCAAGAAGTGTGTCCAGCTGCAGCTCTTGTTTGACTGCATGACGACTCTGGAGCTGTGGATGGACTCACTGTGGAGCATTCGCGAATGCTGAGGAGGTCGTGGATAGCACATTTAGTGAACTGGTCACACCGCAGGTTAGAATTGCTGAGGGAGACAGTGAATGGGTGACCAAACAACAGAAAAAGTGTAGGAAGGCTGTACAGGTGTCCCCTGCGGTCATCTCCCTCCAAAATCAGGTATACCATTTTGGGTACTGTTGGGGCTGATGGCTCACCAGGGGAGGGCAGCAGTTGTCAAGATCATGGCACCGTGGCGGGGACTGCTGTTCAGAAGGGCAGGAAAAAGACTCATAGGGCCATAGTCATAGGAGATTCTATTGAAGGGAAGTAGATAGGCCGTTCTGTGGCCGAAAACAGGACTCCCGGATGGTATGTTGCCTCCCAGGTGCTCGGGTCAGGGATATCACCGATCGGCTGCAGAGCATTCTAAAAGGGGAGGGTGAATAGCCAGTGCATATAGGCACCAATGATATAAATAGAAAATGAGATAAGGTCCTGAAAGAAGAATTCAGGGAGCTAGGAGAGAAGTTACAGAGGAGGACCTCAAAGGTAGTGATCTCAGGATTACTACCAGTGCCACGTGCTAGCCAGCGCAGAAATGAAAAAATAGGTAGGATGAACACGTGGCTTGAGAGATGGTGTAGGAGGGAGAAGTTCAGATTTGTTGGACATTGGGACTGGTTCTGGGGAAGGTGCGACTATTACAAAATGAATGGTCTACATCTGAACCATACCATAACCAGTGTCCTTGGGGGAGTTTTTGCTACTGCTGTTAGGGAGGTTTTAAACGAATGTGGCAGGGGACTGGGAACCAGAAGAGAAAACAAGTAGGTAGCGAGGTTGAGACTGGAGACTGTAAGAATCATGAAGATAGCATTAATAAAGGGAAGAGTAGGCA
>NC_057716.1:82966451-82967900 GCF_004010195.1 Chiloscyllium plagiosum | reverse complement strand
ATGATTGGCAACTAAATGTTCCAGGATATAGATGCTTCAGACAGGACAGGGAGGGAAGTAAAAGTGGGGGTGGAGTTGCATTGCTGGTCAGGGAAGATATCACGGCTGTGCTAAAGGAGGACACTATGGAGGTCTTGGGTAGTGAGGCATTATGGATGGAGCTAAGAAATAAGAAGGGTGCAGTTACATTGTTGGGGCTGTATTACAGGCCTCCCAACAGTGAGCGTGAGATAGAAGAACAAATAGGTAAACAGATTATGGAAAAATGTAGAAGCAATAGAGTAGTGGTGATGGGAGATTTTAATTTTCCCAACATTGACTGGGATACACTTAGCGTCAGAGATCTGGATGGAGTAGAATTGCTACGCAGCGTCCAGGAGAGTTTTCTAGAGCAGTATGTCAATAGTCTGACAAGGGAAGGGGCATATTGGACCTGGTACTGGGGAACGAGCCAGGACAATGGTAGAAGTTGCAGTAGAGAATTTCTTTGGGAACAGTGACCACAATTCTGTAAGTTTATAATACTCGTAGATAAAAATGAGAGTGGTGCTCAGGGAAGAGTACTAAACTGGGCCAAGGCCAATTATATCAAAATTAGGCAGGAGCTGGGAAATGTGAATTGGACACAGCTATTTGAAGGGAAGTCCACATTTGAGATGTAGGAGGCTTTCAATGATAGGTTAACGGTAGTGCAGAATAGGCATGTCCCGTTGAAGGCAAAAGATAGGAAGGGCAAGATTCGTGAACCATGGATGACAGGAGAAATTGTATAACTAGCCACAAGGAAAAGGGAAGTGTACATAAGGTTTAAGGCAGCTAAGAACAGAACGGGCCCTGGAAGAATATCGGAAGAGTAGGACAAGTCTTAAACAAGGAATCAAGCGGGCTAAAAGGGGTCATGAAATAGCTTTAGCAAGCAGAATTAAGGAAAATCCCAAAGCATTTTATTCTTATATAAGAAGCAAGCAGGTAACTAGAGAAAGGATTGGTCCACTAAAAGTTAATGAAGGAAGGTTGTGTGTCGAACCTGAGAGAATTGGTGAGATTCTGAATGTTTACTTTGCATCAGCGTTCACTGAGGAGAGGAACATGATGAATCTTGAGATTAGAGATAGAAATTTGATTAGTCTGGATCACGTTGGCATAAGTAGGGAAGATGTGTTGGGTAGGCTAGAGGTTATTAAGTTGGACAAATCCCCAGGACCTGATGGAATCTATCCCAGGTTGCTGAGGGAGGCGAGAGAGGAAATAGCTGGGGCCCTAATAGATATCTGTCCTTGTTATGGTTGGAGGGGTGGGGTCTGAGGGCGGAGGTGCGGGATGTGGATGAGATGCGTTGGAGGACATCTTTAACCACGTGGGAAGGGAAATTGCGGTCTCTAAAGAAGGAGTCCATCTGGTGTGTTCTGTGGTGGAACTGGTCCTCCTGGGAGCAGATACGGCGGAGGC
>NC_057716.1:82965130-82965476 GCF_004010195.1 Chiloscyllium plagiosum | reverse complement strand
CCTTTGCTGACGACTGATCATTCGTCCTCAGTGAGGGGGAGGTCAGGGGGAATGGTGAAAACTCTGCAGGACTGGGAGCTGGGACCAGGCGTAGGTGTGGAGCTGGGGGAGGCGACGGAGCTTGTAACTGGAGTGGGTGTGGTGTTAGGGGGAATGGGGATGGGGTCATGAGAAGGGGTGATATTCCCCTCAGGGTTCTGGGGGCGGGGATGGTGACAGTGGGACCTGGGGTGGGGTGTCAGCAGAATGCAGGTGAGTGGCGTTGGTGGGGGCGGAAGTGGTGGCAAACACGGCTTCCAAGCTTCCAGCTCAGCACTGTCCCCATGACTTGTCCTACCTGCCTATC
>NC_057716.1:82964022-82964997 GCF_004010195.1 Chiloscyllium plagiosum | reverse complement strand
CCTTCTCTCCTGTCCACTCCACCCTCCTCTCTGACCTATCACCTCCATCCCCACCCCCATTCACCTACTGTACACTATACTACTTTCTCCTCACCCCCACCCTCCTCTCATTTATCTCTCCACCATGCAGGCTCTCTGCCTCATTTCCTGATGAAGGGCTTTTGCCCGAAACATCGATTTTCCTGCTCCTCGGATGCTGCCTGAACTGCTGTGCTTTTCCAGCACCACTCTAATCCAGATATCTTTGTGGCATCCTTAAATACAGGTGAGGTGCTGGAGGACTGGAAGGTTGCTCGTGTTGTCACCCTGTACAAGAAGAGTAGTAGGGATATTCCAGGTAACTACAGACCAATGAGCATGACGTCGGTGGTGGGGAAGTTGCTGGAGATGTTTCTGAGGGATAGGATCTATTTATATTTAGTAAAGGATGGGCTCATCAGTAATAGGCAACATGGTTTTGTTCGGGGGAGATCGTGCCTTATCAACTTAATAGAGTTCTTTGAGGAAGTGACCAAGTTGATAGATGAAGGAAGGGCTGTTGATGTCATATACATGGACTTTAGTAAGGTTTTGATAAGGTAGACTAAGGAGAAGGTGAAGTCATGTGGTGTGCAGGGTGTTCTAGCTAGGTGGATAAAGAACTGGTTGAGCAACAGGAGACAGAGAGTAGTAGTTGAAGGGTGTTTCTGGAAATGGAGAAAGGTGACCAGTGGTGTTCCACAGGGGTCAGTATTGGGGCAACTGTTGTTTGTAATATACATAAATGATCTGGAAGAGGGCACTGTTGGTATGATCAGCAAGTTTGCAGATGACACGAAGATTGGTGGAGTAGCAGAAAGCATAAGGGACGGTCAAAGAATCCAGGAGAATATAGATAGACTGGAGAGTTGGGCGGAAAAGTGGCAGATGGATTTCAATCCAGACAAATGTGAGGTGATGCATTTAGGCAAGTCTAATTCTAGAGTGAATTATACA
>NC_057716.1:82938823-82963969 GCF_004010195.1 Chiloscyllium plagiosum | reverse complement strand
AGGTTGAGTAGGTTAGGTTTATTTTCACTAGAAAAGGAGATTGGGGGGGACCTGATTGAGGTTTACAAAATCATGAAGGATATAGACAGGGTGGATAGAGACAAGCTTTTTCCCAGGGTGAAGGATTCAATAACGAGAGGTCATGCTTTCAAAGTGAGAGGTGGAATGTTTAAAGGGGATACACGTGGTAATTACTTCACACAGAGGGTGATGGGCGTCTGGAACGTTGCTAGTAGAAGTGGTAGAGGCAGGCACGGTAGATTAATTTAAGATGCGTCTGGACAGATGCATGAGCAGGTAGGGAGGAGAGAGATACAAATGCCTAGGAATTGACCGACAGGTTTAGACAGTATATTTGGATCGGCTCAGGCTTGGAGAGCCAAAGGGCCTGTTCCTGGGCTGTAAATTTTCTTTGTTCTTTGTTCTTAGTTCTGGTAAATCTTCTCTAAACCCGATCCAGTGCAATCACATCCCTCCAATCAAGTGAATTCCAGAACCAACGTCTTATACTGTTCCTGCTCTTAAACTGTGCCACAGCTAAAAACGGCAAAAATCCCCATGTCTGACTTTTTAACCACTTTCTCTACCTGACCTGCTTCCACAAAGAACCTGTGGACATGCACACCAATGTCCCTCTGATTCCTGGTGCTTCCCAGTGTCCTCATTTCATCATGTATTCTCTTGCCTTGTTTGGCGTTGGGAATGCGATAGGTGGAAGGAGTTTAGGTGAGGGTGATGTTCTGGATGGGGGCCGGAGAGGTTGGGAAGAAGATTGCAGGTCAAGAAGGCAGTGCTGAGTCCGAGGGTTGGAACTGAGATAAGGTGGGGGGAGGGGAAATGACGTAGCTAGAGAAATCTGCACTCATCCCTTGTGATTGGAGGGTTCCTAGGCAGAAGATGAGTCGCTCTTCCTCCAGGCGTCATGTTGCCATGGTCTGGCTATGGAGGAGGCCAAGGACCTGCATGTCCTTGGCGGAGTGGAAGGGGGAGTTAAAGTGTTCAACCACGGGGTGGTTGGGTTGGTTGGTCCGGGTGTCCCAGAGGTGTTCTCTAAACCGTTCCACAAGTAGGCGCCTGTCTCCCCAATGTAGAGGAGGCCACAGCGGGTGCAGCGGATGCAGTAAATGATGTGTGTGGAGGTGCAGGTGAATTTGTGACGGATATGGAAGGATCCCTTGGGGCCTTGGAGGGAAGTAAGGGAGGTGGTGTGGGCGCAAGTTTTGCATTTCGTGCGGTTGCAGGGGAAGGTGCCGGGAGTGGAGGTTGGGTTGGTGGGGGATGTGGACCTGACGAGGAAATCACGGAGGGAGTGGTTTTTCCGGACCGCTGATAGGGGAGGGAGGGAAATATATCCTTGGTGGTGGGGTCTGTTTGGAGATGGCGGAAATGACGAAGAATGATACGATGTATCTGGAGGTTGATGGGGTGGTAGGTGAGGACCAGTGGGGTTCAGTCCTGGTGGCGATTGGAGGGGCGAGGTACAAGGGTGGAGGAGCGGGAAGTGGAGGAGATGCAGTGGAGAGCATCGTCAACCACGTCTGAGGGGAAATTGCGGTCTTTGAAGAAGGAGGCCATTTGGGTTGTTCGGTATTGGAATTGGTCCTCCTGGGAGCAGATGTGGCGGAGGCGAAGGAAGTGGGAATATGGGATGGTGTTTTTAAAGGGTGCAGGGTGGGAGGAGGTGTAGTCTAGGTAGCTGTGGGAGTCGGTCGGTTTATATTAAATGTCCGTGTTGAGTCGGTCGCCCGAGATAGAAGTGGAGAGGTCCATGAAGGGAAGGGAGGAGACTGAGACGTCCAGGTAAATTTGAGGTCGGGGTGGAAGTGTTAGAAAAGTGGATGAACTGTTCAACCCCCTCGTGGGAGTACGAGGTAGGGCCGATACAGTCATCGATGTAGCGGAGGAAAAGGTGGAGGGTGGTGCCAGCGTAGCTGTGGAAGATGGACTGTTCCACATATCCGACGAAGAGGCAGGCATAGCTGGGGCCCATGCGGGTGCCCATGGCTACTCCTTTGGTTTGGAGGAAGTGGGAGTATTGGAAAGAGAAGTTGTTCAGAGTGAGGACCAGTTCAGTCAGTCGAAGGAGGGTGTCAGTGGAAGGGTGCTGGTTGGGTTGGCAGGAAAGGAAGAAGCAGAGGGCTTGGAGGCTTGATGGGGGATGGAGGTGTATAGGGACTGGATGTCCATGGTGAAGATAAGGCGTTGGGGGCCGGGGAAGTGAAAATCATGGAGGAGGTGGAGAGCATGGGTAGTGTCCTGAACGTAGGTGGGGAATTCTTGGACTAAGGGGGACAGGACCGTGTCGAGGTATGCAGAGATGGGTTGGGTGGGGCAGGAGCAGGCTGAGACAATGGGTCGGCCGGGGCAGTCAGGTTTGTGGATTTTGGGCAGGAGGTAGAAACGGGCGGTGCAGGGTTGTGGGACTATGAGGTTGGAGGCGGTGGATGGGAGATCCCCTGAGGTGATGAGGTTATGGATGGTCTGGGAGCTGATGGTTTGGTGGTGGGAGGTGGGGTCATGGTCAAGGGGGCAGTAGGAGGAGGTGTCCGCGAGCTGGCGTTTAGCCTCAGCAATGTAAAGATTGGTGCGCCAAACTACTACCGCGCCTCCCTTGTCTGCCGGTTTGATAGTGAGGTTGGGGTTGGAGCAGAGGGAGTGGAGGGCTGCACGTTGTGAGGGTGAGAGGTTGGAGTAGGTAAAGAGGGGTGGACAGGTTGAGGCGGTTAATGCCGCGGCGGCAGTTGGCTATGAAGAGATCGAGGGCGGGTAAGAGGCCAGCACGGGATGTCCAGGTGGATGGGGTGTGTTGGAGGCGGGAGAAGGGGTCGTCAGAGGGTGGGCGAGAATGTTGGTTGAAGAAGTAGGCGCGGAGGCGAAGGCAGTGGAAGAATTGTTTGATGTCTCGCCGCGTGTTGAACTCGTTAATCTGGGAACGTAGGCGGATGAAGGTGAGGCCTCTGCTGAGGACTGATCTTTCATCCTCAGAGAGGGGGAGGTCTGGAGGGATGGTGAAAATACGGCAGGGCTGGGAGATAGGACCTGGTGTGGGGCTGGAGCTGGGAGTGAGGTTGGGGTTAGGCATGGGGGCGGAGTTAGCCGTGTGGATGGAGTTGGGCATGGCCTGTAATTCTTAGGGTGCATATAGTGGGCAATGATGCAGTACAATATTAAATTATTCAGAGAGACTGAACAGTTAGGGTCAAAGGGCGTGGGGCGGAGAATGATGTGGGGGCGGGGTTAGGTGTGGGGGCGGAGATCGGCGTGTGGTCGTTGTGCAGGTGAGTGACATCACGGGGGCGGAAGTAGATGTGGCGACGGCAACTCCGGGGGCGGAAGTGGCTGCTGCGAAGGCAGAAACGGTGTTGTTCCCGGTGACTGTGGACTCCGCGAAGGCCGCGAATCTGACAGCGATGGTCTTCCTGGCGATCGTGGAGGCGGATGTCTGGGCAGCGATCGTGGAGGCTGCATGGTTGGTGGGGGCAGAAGTGACGTCATGGTTCATGACGGCGGTTGCTGCAGCTGCCGCATGGGTAATGATGCCGATGGAAGATACTGGAACGGATGAGGAATCTAGAGTGTGGGCGTAAGTAAACAAAAGTTTTTGGTACTTACTGATGTGGCCTCCTCTACACCATATCCATCACAAATTCACCTGCACTTCCATACACATCATTTACTGCATCCGCTGCACCCGATGGGGCCTCCTCTACATTGGGGAGACAGGCCGCCTACTTGCGGAACGTTTCAGAGAACACCTCTGGGACACCCGCACCAACCAACCCAACCGCCCCGTGGTTGAACACTTTAACTCCCCCTTTCACTCCGCCAAGGACATGCAGGTCCTTGGCTTCCTCCATAGCCAGACCATGGGCAACACGACGCCTGGAGGAAGAGCACCTCATCTTCCGCCTAGGAACCCTCCAACCACAAGGGATGAACAACTCCCCTCCCCCAAGTCCCTCCTCCCTACCTTTTATCTTAGCCTGCTTGGCACACCTTCCTCATTCCTGAAGAAGGGCTTATGCCCGAAACGTCGATTCTCCTGCTCCTTGGATGCTGCCGGATCTCCTGCGCTTTTCCAGCAACACATTTTTCTGCCTTGACTATCAGTCTTCTGTAAGCCTTACTGGAGTCCAAGTAGATTATGTCAAATGTCATCTGCAAATCTAGTCATGTTTTCAAAAATTTCAATCAAAATGGTAAGACATGATCTCGTCTTAACAAAGCCACACTGACTGTTTTTCATTAGTCCCTGCCTCTCCAAGTGCAGATTAGTTCTATCCCTCAGAATAGCTTCCAGTAATTTCCCCACCACTGAAATAGACTAACTGGCCTGTAGTTTCCTTGTTTATCTCCTGTTCCCTTCATGAATGACTGCACAACAGTGGCTGCCCTCCAGTTCTCTCGCAGTTTTCTGGCCATGGGAAATTATACTACCAAATTATTGCTCGTATACCTGCTGTTTCCTCCCTTGTCTGACTCAACAGCCTGGCTTACATTTTAGAGACAAAAAAAACTGTAGATGCTGGAATCCAAGGTAGACAAACAGGAGGTTGGAAGAACACAGCAAGACAGGCCAGCATAAGGAAGTAGAAAAGCCAACATTTCCGGTGTAACCCATCTTCAGGACCAGGTGGTGGGGGGGTGGGGTGGTGTAAAGGGAGCTACAGATAAAGCGAAGGTAGGAGAGGGTTTTAGGTGAGGAAAAGGGTGGGGTGGTCATCCAGCTCTGAAAATGTAACTAATTTAAGCCTGCCAGATCATTCAGAACTTCCTCTCTGTCTGTGTTAATTTCTTTAAGTATATCACAGTCCTTCTCCTTGATTTCTATACCCACATCATCTGTCACACTAGTGAACACCAACACAAAGCCAACACCACACATTTAGAAACCTGCCTACATCCTCCTACTCCATGGACAAATGGCCACGTGGTTCTTAATGGGCTGTACTTTTTCCCAAGGTTTCCTTTTACCTTTAATGGTTTTAGAGTGAGTGGAATGGGGAGTTGCTATTTACGGTATAATGAAGTTGAATATCATGGATGCAATTAATGTAAACCAAGGTAGGTGCATGAGCATTAAAATAAAAATAGGATTTACTGCAGATTAGGTAAGGTGGTGTGAAAGGAGTAGAAGTACTGGCATACAGACCAGTTCAGCTGTGTGACCTGTATCTGTGCTGCGTGTTCAAGGTAATATGATAATCTGAATGGTATTTTTGTGAAGTTTTCCCATTTTGTGCAAACTTTAAGTTTCATTCATATTGGTCAATACATTGAGGAGAGAAGTTGGAAAGTAATGTTGCACCTGTACAGGGCATTTAGTTTTATCTACAGTGTGGCAACAGGCCAGTCGGCCCAACAAGTGCAATCCACCCATTCCCATACATTTACCCCTTTACCTAACACTACAGGCAATTTAGCACGACCAATTCGCCTAACCCACACATCTTTGGACTGTGGGAGGAAACCGGAGCACCCGGAGGAAACCCACGCAGACACGGGGAGAATGTGCAAACTCCACACAGTCAGTTGCCTGAGTCGGGAATTGAACCCAGGTCTCTAGCGCTGTGATGCAGCAGTGCTAACCACTGTGCCACCGTGCCGCCCAAACTTGTGTCCCTGGCGCTGTGAGGCAGCAGTGCTAACCACTCAGTCACTTTGCCGACCCCAAGGGCCTACTTTGTTTGGCTCCTTTTAGAATATTGCATTCAGTCTTGGTCTCCCTGCTAAAAGAAAGATGGTATTAAACTTGAAAGGGTGCAGAAAGAATTTACAAGGATGTTACCAGGTTTGGAGGATTTGAGTTATAGCAAGAGGCTGAAAAGGCTGGGGCTGTTTTCCCTGGAGTGAGAGAGGCTGAGAGGTGACCTTATAGAGGTTTGTAAGATCATCAGGGGCATGTTTAGGGTAAATAGACAAGATCTTTTCTCCGGTTAGAGGACTCCAAACTAGAGGGTATAGATTTAAGGTGAGAAGCAAAAAAGGGGCAACTTTTCCACACAGACGGTGGTGCATGTATGGAAAGAACTGGCAAAGGAAGTGGTGGAAGCTGTACAATTACAACATTTAAAAGGCATCTGGATGGGTATATGATTAAGAAGGTTTTAGAGGGACATGGGCCAAATACTGGCAAATGGGATTAGATTAATTTAGGATATCTGGTCAGCATGGGTGAGTTGGACTGAGGGGTCTTTTTTGGTGCTGTGCATCTCTATGACTCTTTGACCCTATTACTGAGTGGAAGAAAAATTATGGAAATGGGACCAAGGCTGAATTTTCATCCTGATGTGAATGTGAAAGTGAAGGTTTGGCATGCAAGTAATTTACTGTTGTGAGTAAGTTTGCAAACTTGCTGACATCATTCTAACCATGGCTAATTTCCCAAAGACAGGATCGGAAGCCATTAAAAATAAATTTAAACGGCAATTACGACCAATGAACAGAGATGGACTGAAAATTTCCAGTCAGATTGTGAGGCTCCTGCAGTCTCAGGAGTGGGCACCGATACTCATCAACGGCTTCAATGCTACTTCCCACTATTTGGCTACTGTTATGTCTGTTGGTGCTCTGTAGAATAATATTACATCCCCAATTATGGCTGTTTTTTAAATTCAAGAGTTTTAAAAATTCTTGTTCTGCCCTTTCTCTCTCCCTTACCTGCAATGACAGGCTGAATCTCTTGCCAGGAGAAAGTGAGGACTGCAGATGCTAGAGATCAGAGTCGAGAGTGTGGTGATGGAAAAGCATAGCAGGTCAGGCAGCATCCAAGGAGTAGGAGAATCGACATTTTGGGCAACATCTTTGGATGACAGGCTTGTGCTTGAAACGATTCTCCTGCTCCTCGGATGCTGCCTGACCTGCTGTGCTTTCCCAGCACCACACTCTCGGCTCTGAATCTCCTGCCGTGTTGGAAGATTTCCATTGGCTCCCAACATTGACAGCATATCTTTATTTTTAATGGGTCAGGTCAGGGCAAGTCACAACTGAATGACTGTTCCCAATGCAGTGTAGGATTAAGGCCAACATTTGACCTTTATCATGGATCAAATATAAATCCCAATCCAGAAGACAAAATCCTTTCCTGAATCTTCCATTACCTTGGGTAGCATTTTGAAAGGCTTTTTACATTTCAATGATTCTTGACCCAATAGTTATGAAAATAATCATTAAATCTCTCTCTCAGCCTGAATAATTTGATTCGGGCTTTTTCAAAGTAATATCAAACGCATTCCATGTCAACATAATCCCACAAAGATTCTCACCTGATAACATGTTTTTAACTCTTCTCACTAGAAGTAAGGTATTTATTGCCTGGTTTAAAACAAATGTTTTATGTAAGTGAATTTGCCACATTAATCCGATTTCCTGTTCATGATACTGGTGTTCCATGGTTATCAACCCATGGAATACATTTTTCAGAAAATCATGCTTTAGATTTCTGATTTTCTGGAGTTTTGGCTTTTGTTTTGGTCTGCTGTTGGGCAGATGTTTATTTTTTTCTCTCTGGTATTGGTTATTTACAGTATTGTTTCAAAGCCAGATCAATTGAACTATTTCAGTGGTTGTAAAACTGACAGAGCATCAAAATGAAGTAATGAAGTTCAGAGTTAATGGCCAGGAGTGAAGCGATTATCCTTGTCTCTAAAAATATAAGGAACTTAAGGGAAGAAAAGGAGGACAAATAAACACTTTGACCCATAAGTGGAAAATTGGGAAATACCTCCACCTTATCTATTTGATATATTGGAAACTTATATCTTGTGAAGTGAATTGGGATATCATACTGGTAATAGTTGCTTGTAGTTGCTTTTTTCAAACGTTGCCTCATTATAAATGTGTATGCGCACATTTATGTTGGACATGGTCCATGTAAGCATGTCATGCTTTAGTTACCCCCTCCCACCAGTGGTGGTGCTATAGCACTTCAGTTTTGAATCCTTCAGTCCCACAGCCTGTATTAGACAGAAATGTTCAAGGACCAACCCATTCCATTCCTGTTTCCAAAATTACCATAAATTTTGTTATTTATCTATAACTAACAATAGACAGAAAATAATTATTATAGGAAATCAGGTCAAATGTATGACTACAAAACAGGGACTAAATTACATCTGCATATCCTGGACCAAATATCCTTTATTTCTTACTCATCTTTACCTGAATATTCTCTGCGTATTGACAGTCTTGCAAGTATTATATGGTTCCTGTGAGCATTACCATTGGGCCCTGTCAAACTGTAGCTGTTACAAGTCAAACTTTGGTGTTTCAATTGACTAACTGGGATCAATGCCAGAGGAGATCACTTCTGCACTGGATGCAGAACTAAGTACAGGTACTAAGCAATAATAATAGAAATTAGAGGCATTGCACTTACATCTGAAGAGCCTGATTAAAACAACTAAAGAAGCAAAGATTGCTTACAATAACAGTACTTCATACACCAATAGGAGACATACAAAATTACAAATGATTTGCCTTAATATAATCCTTTAAAAAGTTTTATTTTTTAAGTTGCTTCTCTTGCCCAGGCTGTTATGCAATCATGGATTTGGGAAACAGTTGTAAACCTACAACTGGAATTAATAATATAAACATTATTCATTGTTCTTTGACCTTAAAGATCATCACATATCTTCAGTTACTGGTGTATACATTCGACGGATCAACAAATAAATCTAAGAGGTTTCATGGTCTGAGCCTTCTGGAGTCACTCCAAGTAAAAATTGAAACACTGGAACAGATTTTCACATAATTACTCATTCTCAAAATGTATCCTCTACCTCTCTTTAACAGATACAGAGGCATGCACACACACACACACTTCAATCTAATGAAGTGGGCCCTGTACCTTGAATAATCAGTCATCTGTCAATATCATCATCACCTGCTTTGCTTTCTCAGTATAAACGTAACTGTAGATGATATTGCCACAGATTCCCCTGATCTTTGCATGCTGTGCTGCAAAGTTTATGATGGAGTGAATATATTGTGGACTTCATCCAAAGCAAAGTTTGCAGTGTAAACAATTTTGTGTCAATCGAAAAGAAATGACATTGTATTTTATACCAATGGGATATGGGGTTCTAATGTACTGTAAATACTGATCTGGCATGACTCTAGAGTCAGGCTTTCATCTGCTGCTTGAGTACAATTTGCATCTTGAGTGTTATAAATATAAAGTCAAGCAGTTACGATCAACTCCTGTTGAAAGGCAAAATTTTAACTTTAACGCTGGCTGTAGACATGGCTGTAGACACTGTTAAAGTGCCATGAAAATGACACGTAAATATAACTGTCACTATTGCTAGCTAACTCAGGAACCATGTTAGACACAGCCAAATGCTTACATTTCAGTCAGTATCTCCTATTCTTATGCAGGTAGGAATGTTCTCATTTATATTTTAAATGAGTAACAAAATATTAAAGATTTAGTTCAATAGAGCTGCACCGAATACAGAGAAATAAGCAATAAACTGTGTCAGCCTCAATTGATAATTCCCACTTGGTTTTGATGAAAATAAGAAGCATGAAATGATTTGTGTTGTTTATTCTATTTTAAAGCCAATCCCTTTCAAAAACCATAATAATTGAGGGTTGAAACAGTTCTAGGTTTTCATTTCTGATCATATCTACATCAGGCATATCCTGGTACAAGAATCACAAATGTTAGTATTTAGGTACAGCAAGCATTCAGAAAGGCAAATGCAATGCTGTCGTCTGGTGTAGATGAAGTGGAATATAAAAGCAGGGTGAGGCCACATCAAGAATGCTGTGTATAGTATTAGTCTCCTTATTTTAAAAAAAGGAAATAATTATATAAGCAACAGTTCAGGTTCACTTGACTGATTCCTGAGATGAGAAAGTTATTTTGTGAAAGAAATTTGGACAGGTTGAGTCTATATCTGCTGGAGTTTAGAAGAATGAGAGGTGATCTTTATGAAAAATGTAAGATCCTGAGAGACAAGGCAGGTTAGATACTGTTTCCCTTTGTGGAAGAGACGAGAACTAGGGGGTACAGTTTAAAAATAAGGTCTCTCCCATTTAAGACACGAGTTCTTTTTTCAGAAGATTGTGAGTCCATGGAATTCTCTTCCTGCGGGGTGATTATTTTTAAAAAGCAGAGGTAAATAGTTTCTTAACTAACAATGGAGTCAAAGGGTATTGTGGGTAGGGAGCAAAGTGAGTTAAGACCACAATCAAACCTGCCACAATCTTGTCAAATGGAATAACAGGCTCAAGGGACCAAATGACCTATTCCTGTTCCTAATTCTTATGTTTGTAGGAAGGCACATAGGACATTAGAACAATATTAGTGTGCATTTTATTCGAACACTGAATAATATGAGATGATCATCATAGTGCTTTACTTGACTGCTAGGTCAAGTACATTGAACATTCTAATCCACAGGCCGTGATTCGATTCGTGAGGTGAGACACGTAGAGTCATTGCAATGATGGAAAATGTTTAAGTAAATCTATTTGCTTTTATTTACTCTCTCTGTTCTGTTCCCTAACGTTATTTCTAACAACCATGGTGAACTAATGTTTTACTGTTCTCAAAGCGTGTTCATCCATTGTTTAACTCCTTGCTTGCTGAGCACCACTCAATCTTAATATTAAAATGTTTGCAAATTTCTTTATGATATCAATCCTCTGACACTCCTGAAAGATCTTGAGATGTGGGTGCCTTTCCAATTCTGGTGTCTTGCCAATTTTACCACCACTGGTAACCATATTTTCAAATGTCTTGACCCTAAACTCTGGAATTCACTTTTCAAACTTCATTGCCTCTACTTCTTTTGCCTCATTAAATCTGTTGCCTCATTAAATCTGTTGCTTGGAATCTGTCATTTTTCAGTCAAGCTTTCAAGATATCTGTCCAAATATTTCTTTCTGTGACCTAATGTTAAATTTTGCTTAATTACATCCTTGGGTGGTTCACAGTTTCAGTGTTGCATAAATGCTAATTTTTGTTCTTGTTTTTTTTGTAAGTATTACTGCCTGTGCCCATTTTGCAGATGCTCTTAATATTACCTCTTGGACCATCAAATAAGAGGTGTGTCAGAAGAGCATTTCTGCCTACCTTGACTCTTCCATTCACTTGCCGGTCATTTCCTGTAACTTAAAAGGCTGCCAGACTCTGTTCAGATAGTATAAGTGTTTTTTTCTTATTAGTCTATTTTTCTAATCAACCTGTTCAGGGATGTTCTTGCACACCTCCAGAGTAGACATGATTTGAACCAGGTCCTCCCAGTGCAGGTGTAGTGACATGATCACTGCGCCACAATACTATGGAAGATGGGGATTCAAACTTCCGCCCTTTCAGCTTTAAGCAGAGTGTTGTAGTGTCAGAATTCTCAAGCCCTTTGACACTAAGCGCTGTTAGACACCCTTAAAAATAATCACTAAGTAACTCCCCAACTCCTATCAACAATCAAACTTGTACTGAATGCATTTAAATATAGACCATAAAATGATTACATCCACTGCAGTAATCATAATGGAAACTGTACTGCAATGTATTATACATCAACAAATTTAATCTACCAGTTGAGTGAACATTTTTTTTGTATGATGTTAATTTTCTTTTACTGGGCCGTTTTTTAGGAGGGGCCCACGGATCAAGTAGGACTGTGTTATTACTGTACAAATTATTGTATTAACTATCCCATTACAGTTTAACATGAATTTCCACGAATAGTAGCTCTTCGATTAAAAATAGAGGAAAGGCTTATGTATAACATTGGCTGAATCGGACAACAAAAGATTGCGCTAATTTAAATCGTAAGAGTCTTTGTTTCGGGCCGATTATCTTGCTTACCTGCACCCATGTGTCCTATTTGTCTTTATTATCAGATCATGTTTCAAAACACAGTGTAGGTAAAATCTAAACAAGCCAGCTGTCTTCTCCTCTAAGCAGCTAAATTCAATTTGGGCCGGGAAATGCAGGATTTCTTCGGATCAATAGGCTGCACTCAGCAGCTGACATCCTATACCTGAAACACATCCAACCTGGCTGGGGAGCCATCAACAGAACCTAAGGGACTTTCCCTTGCTTTATCTCAAGGTAAATCTCCTAGGATTACAGGTACTTTGAGGTAATTATGCATGCTCTATTACCCACCATTTGCTGCACTACACTTTTAGCAACAAGCTTACCTTCCTATTTCAATGAGCTAATTGTAGTGGCACATTCTTCCAATGTAAAATGATAGCCCTATAAGCACAGCCAGCTTTATCTCTCTCTACACAAAATGCAGGAATTGTGATAAGGTAATTGCCTGTGGCAATGATACAAGTTGTTCGCTATTTACTCCCCTTTCCTTGTCAGACATCACATTCCATGGATTCAATTATGTGATTTGGTTTTTCAAACTGTAAACAAATTGTGACTCTTGTCCCTCCCTGCCCTCCTCATTGCAGACAGGCTGACTGAGGCACACCTCTGCTCGCTTTGAAGTCATGCACCTTGTCAGCACATGGAGGCAGGGCTGAGGCATCTGTTCCCAGTCACACAAGACAGCCGTCTGCGCTGTTTGGTACATGAACAGAAGTATGCTTGGGTGCAAAGGGTCAGGGCTGTATTACTCTCTGAACATATGCTTTCAGAGATAACCATTCGACCTGGGCATCCATTCAAGAAGACCTGAAGTGAGATTTCACCTCAGAGTGGAAATTTTGCACTGAGATACTCAGTGTAACAAAAGGCTATTTCCTTTTGGAGAATGCTGTTAATCAAAAAAAGACTGTAATGTATTCTACACTTTTCCTCCACCAAACAAGTACTTTAATGCACCAAAGCATTTCTATTATTAATGAATTATCTAAACTTAAACAGATTCTCCCCTGTTATACATAAAACCAAAGTCATTTACTGGATTTAATTTCTACATGGAGGCACTAACTGCTTATGTACATTCATTCATTTCCTTTTTCTCAGGTTCTTACTTGAGTAAAATAGTTTGTTTCACAAAAAGTCAAAGACAGTACTGAAATAATATTGAAACAAACTGACTCCTTGCATTTCCTTGAACAGTGACTGCACCAGTCTTTCACAAATGAAAATACAACACAATGCATTTGTACATGGAATGTCTGTCACTGGCAGAGCCCCCCTGGACCAGAGTTCTGAGATGGTTTCAACACTCCAGGTCTCAGACTGTGGAAATCTTAATTCTTCAGGTGTCAAAGTCCACATGTGCCTTGATATATCGAAGCACTGCACAGGATTGTGTCTGTTGCTGAGATTTACACAGGAACAATCACAAGTGTCAGACAAGAACTACATTTAAAATGCATTGGTACTGGTATCCTGCTGCTATGAAAGCCACAGCCAGAGGGTTGAGTCTTCACATCAGTGTGTTGCTTGTGTGAGGAGTTTGCATTGTTTTGTCAGCCTAGAGTGGGATCCATAATAAACCATGTACTGAGTTTGTGCAGATTATCTTGATAGTATGAACACCTTATCATTACTACATTGACTAATCTGTTCTACTTCTGGATTAGATTCAAAAGGCTTGTTTCAAAACAAAACATGACTGTTGAGTCATGAATGGTGATAAGTGGGTCACATTAAACAAAATCAATTCACATATTGGGGATTGTGTTCTGAGCGGGTGGATCTGAGGTAAAATAGTCGAGATGGTTTACTATTTCAAACTAAGTCTCTGCAGCTCTGTCATCTGGATCACTCCATTGAAATAAACACATTTGTCCAGGTACTTCACACATTTGAAAGTCTTCGCACAACTGTTCTGTCGAAATGTTCTCTATCTCATACACTGCAGGCAAGGATGCCCTGAGGCATGGTACATTGGTGAGACCTAACAGAGGCTACGGCAACAAATGAATGGACATCATACAACAATCAACAGACAGGAGTGTTCCCTCCCAGTCGGAGAACACTTCAGCAGTCCGGGGCATTCAGCCTCAGACGTTTGGGTGACCATCCTCCAAGGCAGACTTCAGGACAGGCAACAATGCAAAGCGGCCGAGCAGATTAACCAAGTTTGCTACCTATAGGGATGGCCTCAACTGGGACCTTGGGTTCATGTCACATTACAGGTGACCCCACTGCACTATACACTTCTCTCTCATACACACATACACACTCCTACAGACCC
This sequence comes from Chiloscyllium plagiosum, assembly GCF_004010195.1. NCBI lineage: Eukaryota > Metazoa > Chordata > Chondrichthyes > Orectolobiformes > Hemiscylliidae > Chiloscyllium > Chiloscyllium plagiosum. Next base: position 82,949,843 of record NC_057716.1, on the reverse strand, counting down.
AGACACTCACGCAGACCTTCTTTCATTCACAAGCTCTCTCTCATACACTTACACTTCCAACCCCCACATTCACACCCACATACGCACCCTCTCACAGACTTATACCCCTTTACACTCACACACATCCATATACACATACTCTCAGAACTTGCAGAATTGCATTTTATTTTGCTCAAAAACTGCATGAATCCCTGTAAGATTCTGTAAATCCCTTTTTTTAAGAAATAGAATTAGTCTGAACATCAGGACACAGACAGATAAACTTTAACCTCACACCTTCGATGCATTATCTGAGCTGACATGGCACCTATTGTGAAAGTTTACTTGAGAATGTAACTTTTAAAAAAGTTCTGGGATTTACATATGAAAGAACTGAAACCAACATGGTACATATGAAAGAACTGAAACCAACATGGTCATTCTAAAAGACGAGAGACTTAACAAACAATCCAAGTCTCTTTCAATATATAATTTCAGTTGTATCACACTGTAAACGTTTGCTATAAATTCTGTGTCTTACGACTCTATACTCCACAACCACCTGATGAAGGAGCAGTACTCTGAAAGCTAGTGCTTCCAAATAAACCTGTTGGACTATAACTTGCTGTTGTATTATTTTTAACTTTGTTCTGTTGAAAGTTGTTATGTCGCCAACATGCCTTGAATAACCACAATATGAAAATTAGTCAGCATGCTTTATTTAAATTGATTTTGATTGGGAGATAAACTTGACAACACCCAAAACAAAGCAGCCTGGTTGATTAGCACCAAATCCACAAATATTTACTTCCTTTACCACTGCTGCTCAGTAGCAGCAGTGAATACCATCTACAGGATGGATGCAGAAATTCACCACCAGTTCTCCAATGACATCATCTAAACCCACAACCGGCACCACATAAAAGAACAAGGACAGCTGTCCCATCTAAACCACCTGCCATCCTGACTCGGAAATCTATTTCCACTCCCTCAGTGTCGCTGGATTAAAATTCTGGAACTTCCCCTCTATCAGCATTGTGGGTCAGCCAAGTAGACTGCAGTGGTTCAAGAAAGCAGCTCACTATCACCTTCTCAATGGCCATTTGGGATGAGCAATAAATACTGGCCCAGCCAGTGACACCTACATCTCATAAATGAATTAAAATTAATTTATTATCTCAGCCAAAAAAAGGCTCAATTTCAACATAGGAGACCCTTAGTTCACTTCTTAACTATTAGGTTACATTCTGTTCTCCTAGTGTGGGAGATGTGATGCTCAATCTTCTGGCTTTTCAGCAAATGTGCTGCCCACTGTGCATTATTATCTCTACTTCAATCAATTTTATCAGGATCATTTTGAAGTGGATGATAAGATATAGTAACCAAAACTCATTGAGTAACCAATGGACTGGAACAATGGAGATCAAAATAATAGAAACAATGTTTTGAAGTTGCCTTTCAGGTGCATGGAGTCATTTTATTCAGCTAAAGGCACCATTTAATTTAGGTTATTGTTGTTAAAAAGGTATTTGATGTAGGTTTTGTGAAGCCCCAATTTTGTTTTGATTTCTCACTATGTTATTTAAACTTGTTCAGGAATTCCAAGAACAGGTTCTAAACAGTACTGCAGATCAACAGTCTTCAAAGCTGTTAAGAGTTTAAGGAGAGGAAGAATTTATTATACAAAACTGCTGTTCAAGACAACAACATTGAAAAGGACTGTGGGAGTAAAAGATTAACAGTTGAGAAAGTTTACACACTGTTAAAGTAACAGAGAAATTATCTATCTAAATGGAGTCAAGTTAGGTAGAGGGAAAGTACAATGAGATCTAGGTGTTCTTGTACGTCAGTCAATGAAAGCAAGCATGCAGGTACAGCAGCCAATCAAGAAAAATAATGGCATGCTGGCCTTCATAACAAGAAGAATTGAGTATAGGAGCAAAGAGGTCCTACTGCAGCAGGGCCCTGGTGAGACCGCACCTGGAGTATTGTGGGCAGTTTTGGTCTCCAAATTTGAGGAAGGATATTCTGGCTATTGAGAGAGTGCAGCGTAAGTTCACGAGGTCAATTCCCAGAATGGCGGGGCTATCATATGTTGAAAGATTGGAGCGACTGGGCTTGTATACACTTGAGTTTAGAAGGATTAGAGGGGATCTGATTGAGACACAAAAGATTATTAAAGGATTGGACACACTGGAGACAGGAAGCATGTTTCCACTGATGGCTGAGTCCCGAACCAGAGGATACAGTTTAAAAATAAGTGGTAGGCCACTTAGAACAGAGTTGAGGAGAAACTTCTTCACCCAGAGAGTGGTGGGTGTATGGAATGCTCTGCCCCAGAAGGCTGTAGAGGCCAAGTCTCTGGATACTTTCAAGAAAGAGATGGATAGAGCATCTTAAAGATAGTGGAATCAAGCGTAATGGGGATAAAACAGGAACAGGATACTGATTGTGGATGATCAGCCATGATCATAATGAATGGTAGTGCTGGCTCAAAGGGCCGAATGGCCTACTCCTGCACCTATCATCCATTGTCTAATGAAATTACCAGCACAGTTTGTGGTAGCTATTGATCCACTGATGCCTCAGATTTCAAATTCTTATCATCATATTCCTATCCTTCCATAGCTTTGTCCTTCATCCTTTCTGTTAACTTCTCACATTGAACAGCCCCTGAGAGCTGTGCACTCCTCCAGCTTTCGCTTATTGTGTATATCCTACCATTAGCTGTCCTTGTTGAAAGTTCTGTCAGTTTGTTGCTAACACTCATGCCTCTTGTGATCAAGTCGGATACCTCATTTGGAACAGAGTACATTTGCTAAGGTCACATTAACCTAAGCTAATGCATCAGTCCATTACTGATAAAAGTGTTACACTGATTTGACCTCACTTTGTAGGTGGATGTACAAGATCCCAAGATAGCTTTTGAAGAAGCACAAGCTATTTTCCCCAGTGCCCGGAACATTATTCATTCCTCAATCCATGCAACTAAAACAAATTAGGTTGTCATTTGTGGGATCCTGTTGTGCACAAAATGGCTGCTCTAATTAATTGTGTAACATCAATGACTGTAGTTTAGAAGTATTCTATATGAAGTGCTTTGTGATATTTATCAGGGATGAAATGAAGCACAATATTAATGTATTTTTTTACTTTCTAACTGCTAAGAACAATTAATGAATTTTAACAACGTGCCACCATTTGCTAATCGTTTAACAACTGAGAATTTTTTTTGTGGGAGCAGCAATGTGTCTTCATTAACTTTATAATTTTATTGTGAACAATTCATTTAATTAAGAGCTACATTGTCATGTTGATAATGAGATGAAAGTGGTTTCCTAAGAATTGTAATTAAGTAAACAATCATGAACAACCTTTTTAAAAAAGGAATATGTGTTTCAGAGGTATGGCAACTTGCGACTTAATATGAGGATGGGTGGGATTGGAGGGGGTTGCTAAATTTGATTGTCCCTGAAGACAAGGATTTGGATTACTCTGACATATTAAGTGAAACCCACTTGTTACAAAGTAGAAAATTTGCCAAATTCTTACTGCCTGCTCAACTCAGTGATGTCAGACTCCAACCAATGCTAACAGACTGCTTATTGGCTGGCTGCTTCAGTTTGTCTTGTGAGAACAGCTGGCAACTTTTAAAGTTAAAGTCTATACTGCTTAGAGGAAGATTGTGGCAGGATCTGGTGTTGGCAGTGGTGCAGGATGCAACTCTGACCAGGGAGACATTGAAGAATGACACAACATGGGAGTGCACAGTTTGCCAAAATTACACTGGAAGCCTTGGCAGCGGTGGTGGAAAGGATCAGAAACGTCCTGTGACTGCATGTTGCCAGACTGCCTTTCAGACTCAGATACAGTGGGAACAATTAGACATGGAGGTCAGTGCTGGGAGACAAGCTCTGATGACCTTGATCCAGTGTTACAAATGTTTAATATCTTCATGTGAGTGGTCAGGTTTAGTGAATGTGTCTTCTTCTGGTTGAAGAAGTTTCTCCTCAACTCTGTTCTAAATGGCCTACCCCTTATTTTTAAATTGTGTGCTCTGGTTCTGGACACACCCATCAATGGAAACATGCTTCCTGCCTCCAAAGTGTCCAATCCTTTAATAATCTTATATGTCTCAAATCCTATATAATGCCAGACTTCAGACATACTAGCTTCAGACATTGCTCAATTCTCCATATTGAGCTGAAATGATCAAGGATAATGAGATCCTCATACCTAACTGCCTTCACCCATACCCCCATCCTCTCATCCAAGAATTTCTTCTGATTAAAATGTATTATCTCGAGTAAGCATACACTGCTTACATATCCCCACCTTCATACGGACTGTGCTTGGGATTGTGCTTCCCTTCTTTTCAGATATCTGAAGAGAACTGATTAGCCAGGCATTGGAGGCACAGCAAAAGACAAGAATGGGTGCATCTGCACTGTCACTCAGCCACCAGTTCAGATACTCAGAAGTTGTCCACTGATGCTCCTTGTCACCCAATAGCCATACCCATTGCTTTGCTGTGGTGGCTGTACTGCGGCTGCCACTATGGCTGAACAATGACGACATCATCAGAGCTGCTAAGTTACCACACACTGATAGAGACAACTCGATGCTGATGTCATACACCAGTTCCAGTTAGTTCAAGGAGTGGAATCCTTTCTGGTACCAGTGTCAGACAATTAACATATGGTGACAACAAGACATTTTATTTAAAGCTCGTGTTCCTGTCCCCTGGCAAAACCTACAACCCTAGTGAAGCTATAGATGTATTCTGGCTACTTTCCTTTGGTAAGAGAGAATGAAAGCTAATTCTCTGGCATTGATTATGTAGCCCCAGTGGCTATCCTTGTGTACCATGCGATGGCCAGCTGTTAGATGTTACAAATATCTCCAGAAGGAGCTAATCAGACAAAGGTCAGGCACTATTATTACTTTCACAGCTTCAGCGCTGTTTTTGTCTTTTTGCGAGGATGTGGATGCAGTTGGTCATGCTGTCGTTCCTAAATTGCAGGCAATTTTTCCCACTAAGGTCCAGGTAGGAGGATTGCTCCCTGAACAAACTGAGTGGATACAGTTTCATGATGAGGATGGTCTCCCCCAACCCCCCCTCCTCATCATCCTCCGTCATCAAAAAACCTGTCCTGCTCTGCATGACATGTGATTAAGCTATAGCAAGAAGGAAACATCTACAATATCAGAACCCTGATGTTAGCAAAACTCTGCAAGCACAAGAAGCCATACTACTCCTTGAAGAAATTAACCATCTACTAATGGATAAGTAGCTCATGATTCATTTACACAGGGATGTAGGGTTGACCTCCAAAATGGTTACACACTGACTGAAGTTGTGATATTTATGCATATTTTTAGTGTTGTTCATTGCGGCTGCTAAAACATTCTCCAAAATGGAATCTGGTGTGTTTCAGGCAAAAAAGTGTTTGCGTGCTCATGGAAAACATTTTGGCAATGTACAAACACTCAAAACATCTCATCTAAACTGACAGAACAATCTCTGATACTCTCCTAATTTCTGATAATCTTGTCTGTTATAATAGTTTAGACAAGTCTCATTCAAATTAGTTTTAACAATAGATACTTTCTTTTACATCATACAGTACATGATCATAACATGTTAAAATTTAGCATTCAGTTTGAGAGGGAGGAATTGTGTCAGAAATATCTGTGCTAAGCTTAAAGTTTAGCCCCACAGCGCCAGGAACCCAGGTTCGATTCCAGCCTTGGGCAACTGTCTGTGTGGAGTTTACACATTCTCCCCATGTTTGCGTGGGTTTCCTCCAGGTGCTCCGGTTTCCTCCCACAGTCCAAAGATGTGCAGGTTAGGTGGATTGGCCATGCTAAATTGCCTGTAGTGTTAGGTGCATTAGTCAGGGTGAATGTAGGGGAATGGGTCGAGGTGGGTTGCTCTTCGGAAGGTCAGTGTAGACTTGTTGGGCTGAAGGGCCTGTTCCCACACTGTAGGGAATCTCATCTAATCTAAATTCTTGGCACTTAAACATCCGGAATTGCCTCCCCAACAGCATTCTGAGTCAACCTGAAGCACATGGACTGCAACAGTTCAAGAAGACCTTCTCAAGGGCAACTAGAGTCTGACAACGCATGCTGGCCAGCTAGCAAAGGATATGTCCTTTGAGTGAATTTAAATAAAAGGTGACGACAAAGGAATGAAGAAAGAGCTGGTTGGAGTGGACTGGGAAAGGATTTTAGCTGCAAAAATTGTTGAGGATCAATGGCAGATGTTTAAGAAAACAGGCCATGGCTTATAGTAAAGACAGATTCTAGTGAAGCAGAAGGATTGTAGAAAGGGATTAAACAAACAATAGGTAAACAATGAAGTTAAGGATAGCATCAGATTGAAATAAAAAAATATACAATGTGGAAAGATTGGTAATAAGGCAGAGGTTTGGAAAGTTTTCAAATTCAACAAAAGACAACAAAAAAATGAAGAAAATGAACTTGCAAATAATATCAAGATTGACAGCAAAAGCTTCTATACATATATATGAAAGGAAATGAGAAGGCAAACTGAACAAGAGTCCCTTCTGAAATAATAATGGGAACTAGGAAATGGCAGAGGTGTTACTTAAAATCTTTGCACCGATCTTCCACTAGAAGACAGAAATAGCATCCCAAAATGACTAAATATTCAAGAAGCGAAAGGACAGGAAATGAATGTAATAAATTTTACTCGAGAAAAACTGCTGGTGAAACTAATGGGGTGAAAGACCAAGGGGTCCCCTAGTCCTGTTGGAAGCATTTGAGGACATTAAAGAAAGTAACTACAACCACCTGACGAAGGAGTGGTGCTTCGAAAGCTAGTGCTTCCAATTAAACCTGTTGGACTATAACCTGTGTTGTGTGATTTTTAACTTTGTCCACCCCAGTCCAACACTGGCATCTCCAAATCATGACTACAGAGATAGTGATCCACTAATTTTAATCTTTCAGGATTCCATTGATTCAGGAAAAGTCCCAGGTGATTGGATAATGGTCAATGTAATACCTTTATTTACAAGGATAAACAGACAAAAATCATGTTAAAATAGGCCAGTAAACTTAAAGTCTGTTATTGTAAAAATAATAGAATATTCTAAATGGTGCAATAACAGAACATTGAAATGCAGAAATATGGTCAGAGTCCACATGGCTTCCTGAAGAGGAAATCATATCTAACAAATATACTAGAATTCTTCAAAAAGGTAACAAGCAGGATAGATAAAGGGGAAGCAGTACATGTGATATATTTGGGATTTTTAGAAGACATTTTTAACGCACATTAGGCTTTTAAGATTAGAGGCCATGGTGTTGGAGACAGTATTTTGGCATGAGTGGAGTATTAGCTAACTAATAGGAGACAGAGAATTGGGATAAAAGGGGCATTTACCAGTAATTAGTGGCATGCCACAGGATTCATGCTGGAATCATATTAATTACAATATATCTGAATAACTTTAGTGAGGTAAGTGAAAGTACTATTACCAGGTTTGCAGATGCCACAAAAATAGGTGGGAAGTCAATTGATGGTACAGGGGGATATAGGGAGGTTAAGTGAGTGGGCAGATGGCACCTGGTAAATTAAATAAAATGTGGGGAAATGTAAGGTTATGCTTTTTGGCAGGAAAAAATAGAGGCCCTGAATATTATTTAAATGAAGAGATATTATAGAAAGCTACAGACAGAGGGGTTTGACAAAAAGCTACCAGCCAAGTTCAGCAGTTAACAGGAAAGGCAAATGGAATCTTGGTCTTGATTTCAAAGGGAATGGAACATGCAATAGGGAAGTTTTGCTAAAACTGCAGAAGTCACTATTCAGACCACAGCTGGAATACGATGAACAGCTTTGAGCTCTTTATCAAAGGAAAGATACACAGTCCAAAGAATGTTCACTGGACTGATACCTGACAAGGAGAGACTGTTTTATGGGTAGGCTGGGTCTGTACTTTTTGGAATATAGAAGAATGAGAGATGATCTTATTGAAACATATAAGATTCTTAGAGGGTTTGACAGGGTAGATGTGGAAAGGGTATTTTCCCGTTTGGGAGAGTTTAGGACCAGAGGTCACAATCTCAGAATAAGGGGCCACACATTTAAGACAGAGATGAGAAAGAATTTCTTCCCTTGGAAGGCTGTGAATCTGTGGAATTCTTCACTGCAGATGGCTATTGAGGCTGGGTTATTATGTTTATTCAAGGTTGAGATAGAGTTTTTAAACAGTTTGGGAATTAATGGCTATGGCAAATAGGCAGGAAAGTGGAGTTGAGGATTATCAGATCAGCCATGATCTCATTTGATGATGGAACAGATTCAATGGGTTGAATGGCCGGATTATGGTCTTATGGTCTTATATCATATTGTAAAATCTTCCAAGGCACTTGGGAAGAGCATTACTGAAGAAATTTAACCTGAGTCCCATTAGACAACAAGCGTTACAAAGGGTGTCATGGAGGAGAAGAGGGATAAAAAACGAGAGAGGTTCATTGAAACAGTTAAAAGTTTAGTGTTCTGCAACTGAAGACACAGCTGTCAATGAAGGATCAGTTAAAAGCTGGAATGGACAAGGGGATGGAATTAGAGTAGCAGAGATCTTGGAGGTTTGCAAGAGTGGAGGAAGGTATAGAGAGGAGGGACAGGTGAGACCATGGGGATCTGTCAACAATTACAATGAATTTAATATTGAAGCCTGGACATTCTGGAAGTTGGTATGATTCAGCAAAGCTTAGGCATAACATGTAAACAGATTTGATGCATGCATTGTAATGCCTTGGAGAGATTTAATTTTCTTAGCAAATATGTACTTTATTCATAAAATATATGGAGTATGTTAAATGAACAAGGTTGACATTACATCAGGTCTAAACCAAATAATATTATTCCAATACTGTACATAACTCACTATATCCACAATCACAGTTCATATTTAGCATATACAGATATTGAATATATAGTCTGGGTGTTTTTTTTCATAGTTTCCAGCCTTTTGGTGCATTATAGTTCAAGGTCCCCATTGTGGCACTCAGCCAAAGCTTCAGCAACATAGGAGTTTAGAACATGTAAGCCTGCTACACAGGTTTATGGACATTTTTACAACTCTTTGCACTGGTGAGATATAATTATGTCATATTTAGTCTCACTAATAAACTTATTCCAAGTACTGCATAGAAGCCAAGTTAATTCCCTTGGACTCTTAGTCCTCGACTATCTATGGGACAAACCCTTTTGCTAATATTAACCAACATTTCCCAAATCATCTTATCATGTTTACAGCTTGCTATCTATTTTGCTTGGCAGCTTGGGAGAATTGAGAGATGTTGTCTTGCTGAATATTAACTGATGCTCCTTTTACCTATCTGACCCTGGGCAGGATAGTATATGTCTATATTAAGGTCTTCTTTCAAAAAAAACAAGTTGATTAAACCACAACCACCTGGGCTGTTATATATAAATGGATCAAAATTCTCTTAAAGTATGATGACCTATATGATGCACTGAACCATTTACCACCTGATTTCCATATTCACTATCACCTTCTTCCCCTTGTCATTGCTTTACTATCAATAGAAAGCCACCTGCTTCCTGCAACTAGAAACCTGAAGAAAACAGGCACAAAGAACTGTTGGACCTGAAGGTACTTCTCATCCAAATGCTTTAGGATGCATTGTGTACACTGTAAACTAAATGTAATCTGCCTTTTATTCCTCTTGCTGATTCTTCTTGCAATTTAGTCCTGGGCTGACTTCCAAACATACAAACACAGAAGGTGCAATTTTCAATCCAAAGGTGAGGAATTTAGAGGGCTTCTATCCTGAATTTTCCCTGAGGAGCTAAGTGACCTGCATTAGAGTTAAAAACAAGGGGCATGTTTATACAATTAGGTTTCAATGGCTCTGGTGCAAATGTTTAAAATATGAGGTAAGGAAGCTGTATTTTATCCAAATCGGTGCAAAGTGTAATGCTCAGAAGGAGATACAAATTCAGGCCATTAATTAACCCATGAATCAATATCATAAATCAAAGCCTTCAAGCAAAATTGTGATAGTATGCAGGACCAATGTCCTGTTAAAGACTGAAGTCTACATTCTGTGTGCCTTGCACTTTGGCAAGGATTTTCATTGTCATCCATTTTGAGTCCATACTTTGCTTAACTAGACAAAACAATTTGTGAAGACAATTCCTCAGTATTAATAGTGCTGCCAGTCCAGGGAAGATATCAACATTTGAGACATTTCATTGCATCACATTAATCAATGTTTGATTATCTGATTTCAAATGGGGAAATGGTGCTGCTACACTTGTTCTTTTTGATCCTAGGCTACTCAATATTAATGGCCCAGATCTTCCGGTCAGCAGTGAAGTGATGGCGTATGTTACTGACAAGATTTAAAAGGCCCGAATTCTTTTCGCATTGAAGCAGTAAGGACTTTCTCCTGCAGCTATAGCATGAAGCCAACACCTAAGAATTTCACAAGGGCTACTGTGAGACACAGATAAATAGAGCTAGGACAAACAGAGTTGTTTCCTCTGATTTGCTGCCCATGCCACGTGCTAGTGAGGTGAGGAATAGGGAGAGAAAGGAGTTGAACACGTGGCTACAGGGATGGTGCAGGAGGGAGGATTTCGGGTTTTTGGATAATTGGAGCTCCTTCTAGGGTAAGTGGGACCTCTACAAGCAGGATGGTCTTCATCTAAACCAGAGGGGTATACCAATATCCTGGGAGGGAAATTAGCTAAAGCTATTAAGGTGGATTTAAACTAATACAGCAGGGGGATGGGAACCAAAATTGTAGGACAGGTACAGAAGAGGATGAGAGTAGGGAGTTCCAAAATCAAGTATCTGACACTGGCAACGAGAACGTGGATTGAAGTGTGTGTACTTCAACGCGAGGAGTGTCCGAGGGAGAACAGGTGAACTGGCAGCGTGGGTTGGTACCTGGGACTTCGATGTTGTGGTCATTGCAGAGACATGGAGAGAGCAGGGACAGGAATGGCTGTTGCAGGTTCCGGGATTCAGAT
>NC_057716.1:82918986-82936270 GCF_004010195.1 Chiloscyllium plagiosum | reverse complement strand
TGTTCTTGTTAGAGAGAAGAAGGTTGAGAGGTAACTTAATAGAGACATACAAGATAATCAGAGGGTTAGATAGGGTGGACAGGGAGAGCCTTTTTCCAAGTATGGGGACAGCAAACACGAGGGGACACAACTTTAAAGTGAGGGGAGATAGGTATAAGACAGATGTCAGAGGTAGTTTCTTTACTCAGAGAGTAGTCAGGGTATGGAATGCTTTGCCTGCAACGGTAGTAGATTCGCTAAGTTTAAGTGCATTTAAGTCGTCATTGGACGGGCATATGGACGTACATGGAATAGTGTAGGTGGATGGGCTTCAGATTAGTATGACAGGGCAGCGCAACATCGAGGGCCAAAGGGCCTGTACTGCGCTGTAATGTTCTATGTTCTATGCTCTAAATCCATACCCTTTGTGATCCACCAATACTTCAGTACTGTATTCTAGATCAGTGCTGTGTTTAGTAGTTATTATTGTTGTTAGATGTTTAAACGTCTTTTGGGTTTCACAGGCCTTTGCAAGTGCTCCTTTATTCAACTTCAAACCTTAGTACCCAGGTACTGCTCAGCCACATCTCATTTAGAACTACTCACCCCGTCCTTCAGCAAATGCTCCTGCCCTCCCCTCCACCAGTTTCTTAATCCTGTCAGTATGGAAAAGAAGAGCTTGGGATATGAAACAGAGAACGAATTGCGGGGAGAAGATTGAAGAACAGGTCAAGGAGTTGGTTGCAAGCAGAGCTGGAGGCACCAGGTGCCAGAAGGAGGTGTGTTGATGTGTGGGTGGAGGTTGGAGAGTTTGCTGAGCTTGAAGTTAGACAGTGGGGAAGGTGAGTGCAAATGGTACAGGACATTGTGGAATGATATACCCTTTGACCTAATTAAGGCGTCGTTTTATGATTATTTTGAATGGGTTATTAGTGTAACCATTAGCACACTTGCGTTGTTCAGCAAGAATGGCCCATTTTAAAAACATGCAGGCACATGAAATTGGAGCAGAAGTGGACTGTTCAGCCCCTTGAGCCTGCTTCACACTGAAATAAGATCATGGATGATCTGTTGTATTTCACATGACACATTCCCATCTCCCCTTGGTAACCTTTGATTCTGTTATCTGAAAAGAATCTACTTCGCTCCATGTTAAAAATATTGTTGAAAATCAAAAGGCATCAGGTGTGGTTTCATACCATGCCGAAGGAAGGAGCAAAGCTCTGAAAGCTTGCAATTTCAAATAAACCTGTTGGACTCCAACCTGGTGTCATTTGATTTTGATCTTATCCACCCCGGTCCAACACCAGCATCCGCACATCTTAAAAATATTGCGTGACCCCCATCTCCATTGCCTCCTGAGGCAGAGAGTTCCAAATTGTGCAACACTGAGAGAAAAGAAATTCTCATCTCTGTCCAAAAGGAGTAACCCCCTAATGTTCCCAATTCTGGACTGAGCCACAAGAAGAACCATCCTTTCCACAACCACCTTTTCAAGACCATGCATGAGCTTATATATTTCAGTTGTGGAATCACATCCAAAAATATTTTTCAAGAATGTGCTGACTGGGTGTAGTCTATTCACTGCCTTGAATGAATAGCTAAAGGAGCATGGTGCTTTATTCGACCAGGGACATTTGCCTTAAATACCTGACATCATAACATCGCTGAAGTTCATCAACTGAGATTACAACCTGGCTCATTTACACTTGCTAAAAGTGAAATACATTCATACACAGTGATCTATTCTGTGCAAAGGAAAGAAATATATTCAAAACTTGTACTTTTTCCTGAAATATCCAGTAGTTTGGGGAGCCTATAGTTTTCCTTTATTTTCTCTATGGCAACACATCAGCCAATCAGATTCAACTTGTCAAACAATCAGCTGCCTTACTCCTGTCTTACAAATGGTTTTGATTGTTTGAAATTTCATGTCCTTGCATTTGTTCTGACAAGTGCCAAACAAAACACTTTGGTAACTTGTCTCTCTTTATAGCAATACAGTTGTCCCTTCACTTCAATTTCTATTCCACTGATGAGTAAGAGTGTGTGAAAAAGGGGCCATTAATTCTGTCAAAATACTTACATATAAGTCAAAATCAAAGCAGTCAACTAGTCACAACACTGGGATTAGAGTACATGCAAAACTTGGAGTGATTCTGAACTGAACAGACTTTTATCCCTGGAGGAATGGAATGATCAGAAAAGTCTTACTGCATGTTGCAGCAAAATCCTTGAATAAGGCTTCAGTAGAAATGTGGCTTAAGCCCTATCATCATGCCTCTTGAGATGGCATTCATTTCCTGCAATCCCAATGTTAACATGATCACACACTGTTTACATGGAGGGAGAGCTCTTCCTCAGCCCATTTCATGTTCTGACTGCTGAGCTTCACTTTAAACTCATCCTGAAGTGAATCTCCTGTTTCACAGCCTCAGGCAAGTCCAAAGAAAATCTTTTCAACTGCACTGTAATGGTGCACACATAGTAAAAATTGTGTTACAAACAAACAAGCTGCAACTCAAGCCTGAATGAATACAACAATGGGCTAAGCTAAATTTGGACTTATAATATGATCTTTTCCTTTCCTTCAGTTATTATTCAGCTTTGAATCATATTATACATGAATCACATTACATCATACTGCAGATCAACCAGGGTAACATTTGACATTGGACATGAACTGGATATGTGGGAGATGGGTTTCCTGAATGTGCCATGAATGTTTCTGTAGTGTTGCATTATTTAAGTGACTTTTTGCTACGAGAAAAGAAAGAGACTTGTATTTGTATAGCTTCTTACATGACCCCTGGGAAGGGTAAAAGTGCTTTGCAAATAGTGAAGTAATTTTGACATGAAATTAATGCTAGAAGAAATGTGGTGGCCATCTGTGGGCAGCAATGTATACAAAAAGCAGTGTGATAATGAGGAAATAATCTGTTTTTTATGATTTTGATTGAGGAATAAATATGGACTAGAAAACCAGGTGTTCCTCCCTTAGTTCTCTTCAGATTGGGATTCCTTGCATCCACCCAAGAAGACAGGCAGACCTTGTTTTAATATCTCATCTACAACATATCATCTCCAATAGCGCTGCATTGGAGCATCAGCTTATTTCTTTTCCTGTCTTCCAATCCTAAAGTAATACTTAAAAACCACAACCTTCTGGTTCAAATGATGGAATATTACCAATTGAAACAGGGCTGATCAACCCAAACAATTTTTTTTTAAATCTTGTGCTCTTTTGGGAGTGCCAGCAGCAAGAGCTCCAGTCCTCTGACTTCCCTTGAGGCAGTCACTATCCAAACCATTTACAATCTTCTTACCTAGGTTCATTTTAATCTCAGATTCCCAGAGAATCTTTAGCTGAATGCTTTCTGATCAGCTTTGGCAAAACTGAAGCAGAGCAGAGCCATAGAGTCATAGAGATATAGAGATGTACAGCACAGAAACAGACCGTTCAATTCACAATCCCTGCTGTAATCCTGGATTTTTTTAACCTGCATTACATCCGTAGATTCTTGGCAATGTACCTTCCTTGTTCTTCCCAGAGAGCAGTTGCTGTCTGATCACATTGACATCCTATCTTAACTTCCTACCTGTTGGTTCTGCTATCATGCTCACAGGTCTTATGGGCTGATAGTACATACTATCCATGAATATTAAAATTGATTTCTTTATAATTGATGTATTATTTTAAAAGTAATATTATAGATAGAGGTTGACTGAATAACAGGAAAAAGGAGACTCCAGATAAATAAGTCGTAGAGTTGTACAGGAAGCAGACCCTTCAGTCATACTCATCCATGCCGATCAGATATCCTAAATTAATCTAATCCCATTTGCCAGCATCTGGCCCATATCTCTCTAAACCCTTGCTATTCATGTACCCATCATGTACCTTTTTAGTATTATAATTGAACCAACCTCCACCACTTCTTCTGGCAGCTCATTCCATGAATATACCACCTAATGTGTGGAAAAGGTTGTCCCTTAGGTCCCTTTTAAATTTTTCCGCTATCATCTTAAACCCATGCCCTCTAGATCTGGACTCTCCCAACCTGGGGAAAAAAGGCCTTGACTAGTCATTCTATCCATGCTCCTCATGATTTTGTAAATATTTATAAGGTCACCCCTCATAGTCGAGACCGTGGTGCTGGAAAAGCACAGCAGGTCAGGCAGCATTCAAGGAGCAGGAGAACAGATGTTTCAGGCATAAGCCCTTTATCAGGAATGACGCTTCAGGGAAAATAACTCCAGCCAATTCAGCCTCTCCCTATATCTCAAACCCTCCAATTCTGGCAACATGCTTGTAAATCTTTTCTGAACCCTTTCAATTTAACAACATCATTCCAATAGCACGTTGACCAGAATTGCACACAGTATTCCAAAAGTGGCTTAACCAATGTCCTGTACAGCCACAACATGACATCCCAACTCCTAGACTCAATGCACTCATCAATAAAGGAAAGAGTACCAAATGCCTTCTTCACTGCCCTGTCTACCTGCAACTCCATCTTCAAGGAACAATGATTTTGCACCCCAAGGTCACTCCCCAGAATCCTACCATTAACTGTATAAGTTCTGCCCTGATCTGCCTCACCAAAATGAAACAACTCACATTTATTTAACTTAAACTCCATCTGCCAGTCATCAGCCCATTGGCTCATCTGATCCAGGTCCCATTGTTCTTCACTGTCCACTACACCTTCAATTTAGGTCTCATCTGCAAAGTTACTAATTATTCCTCCTATATGAATCATTTCCTCATCGATAAACACTAACTGTTGAGTTACCACAGCTCAATCAGTAACAATCAATACTGAAGACTTGGAAGAATGGAGCTAAATATATTCCATTCAAATTTGCTTGGGTTGTAGAGCTAGGAAGGAAAGTAAACTGTGAAGAAATTTCAACAGGCCGCACAGGCCTATATTTTATAATAAGTGATGGTACTAATCAGGACTCTGACACCATCCCACCAGTCTCCAGTAAAATAGAATGTTGGAAGGCACCGAAATTGGAACCCCAAATCATTTTCAGACAGACAATTAGTAGGTGATTGACAGAGACAATTCAATGCAGTTTTAGCTTGTTCACTCAGCTTCCTGGCAGTCTCACATGAAAAAAAACATTTAGAATGATTTTCACCAGGTAGGGAGAGATAGCCCAAAACTGGACATAAAGTTCTACAAGTGGGACCAAGGCTACATAGGTGGCAGCATTTTGCTGCGTAGTTGACTTTACTTCTTCACTATATTTAGGGTGATGTCACAAATAAAGAAACAGCGAGAGGCAGGGGATTCTTTAAATGGGCTGACTTGCAGTTCATTTGCTGATCACTGCCCTACCAAATATCCTGCCCTACACACTACCCCTGCACTAATAGCCTGACTGTTCTGCAGATGGCTGCTAATTGGCTAGCGGATGCTTGATTTGCCATGCTGAAAAAGTGGGTGAGACCAACGGACCACAGAATCTGTTTCACCTCCCTCAATCTCCCAGAAACTGTGCAATCTGTTCTAATAGCCTACAAAATGATATAAGTAAGTGTAGTATCATGTGGAAAAATGTGAGGTTATTCATTTTGCTTGAGGAAATAGAAAAGTAGTACTTTATTTAAATAGATAAAGACTGCAGATAAAGGATGTTGGCAAGGCTGGAGTACTGTGTCCAGTTCTGGGCACCCTATTGTAGGAAGGATATTATTAATTGGGACAGGGTTCAGAAGAGATTTACCAGGATGTTGCTGGGAATAGAGGTTTTGAGATATAATAATAGGCTGGATAGGCTGGGACTTCTTTCACTGGAGCGTAGGAGGTGAGGGGTGACCTTCATAGAGGTTTATCAAATATGATAATGTGAATTGCGAAGATCTTTTCAAGGGATACAAAATTAGGGGGCATATTTTTAAGGTGAAAGAAGAACGATTTAAAAAAGATGAGGGGCAACATTTTTAAACAGAGTGATTAGTGTATGGAACGAACTGCCAGAGGAAGTGATAGATTAGACTCCCTACAGTATGGAAACAGGCCCTTCGGTCCAAAACGTTCACACCGACCCTCCAAAGAGTAACCTACCTCGACCCATTCCCCTATATTTACCCCTGACTAATGTACCTAACACTACAGGCAATTTAGCATGGCCAATTCACCTGATCTGCACATCTTTAGAATTGTGGGAGGAAACCTACACAGACACAGGGAGAATGTGCAAACTCCACACAGTCACCTAAGGCTGGAATCAAACCCAGGTCCCTGGTGCTATGAGGCAGCAGTGCTAACCACTGAGCCATGCCACCAGGTACAATTACAAGATTTAAAAGACATTTGGATGAGTACATAAATAAGAAAGATTTGTAGGGATATGGGCCAAATGCAGGCAGGTGGGACTAGTTAGTTTGGGACTGATTAGATTAGATTAGATTAGATTACTTACAGTGTGGAAACAGGCCCTTCGGCCCAACAAGTCCACTCCGACCCGCCGAAGCGCAACCCACCCCCACCCTACATCTACCCCTGCACCTAACACTACTGGCAAGTTAGCATGGCCAATTCACCTGACCTGCACATCTTTGGACTGTGGGAGGAAACCGGAGCACCCGGAGGAAACCCACGCAGACACGGGGAGAATGTGCAAACTCCACACAGTCAGTCGCCTGAGGCGGGAATTGAACCCGGGTCTCTGGCACTGTGAGGCAGCAGTGCTAACCACTGTGCCACCGTGCCGCCCACCGGGACTGGTTGGTCTGAAGGGTATTTTTTCATGTTGTATGACTCCATGCAGAATGCTACATTAGAATGACATCTGGGTGTCCTCATAATAGAATCACAGTAGGTTACCATGGATATAGCAAGTCATTAGGTTAGCAAATGGAATGCTGGCCTTTATTGCAAGTGGAATGGAAAGTACAGTCGCATAGTACATTACTGACACCATACCTTGAGTACTCTACAACTTTGGTCTCCTTATTTATGAAGACGTACTTAAAATGGAGGCAGTTCAGAGAATGTTTGTTTGGCTGCTTGCTGGGATGAAAGGGTTTTCTTATGGAAAACAAACTGAACACATTCTGCCTCTTATCATTGGAGTTTAGAAGAATGAGAGGTCATCTTACTGAAACACACAAAGTTCTGAGTGGGTTTAACAGGCTGAGTATGGAGAAGATCTGTCTCCTTATAGGAAATCTGGAGCTGAGGCTACAGTTTCAGTATAAGGATTGTCCCAGTTAAGATTGAGTTGAGAGGAATTTCTTGCCTCAGAGGTTTGTTAATCTTTGGCAGTTTCTTCCCCAGACAACAGTAGATGATGAATTATTGAATATATTTCAGCAAGTTGAACAGGTTTTTGGTCTGCAAGGAAGACTACCTCCCATTTATCTCTCAGTCCTCTGGCCCAGAAGCCTCATTCCTGATGAAGGGCTTATGCCCGAAACATCAATTCTCCTGCTCCTCAGATGCTGCCTGACTGGCTGTGCTTTTCCAGCACCACACTCTCGACTCTGATCTCTAGTTTCTGCAGTATTCACTTTCTCCTTATGGGGCGTAGGCAAGAAAGTAGCCACAATTAGATTAATTGTGATTTTGTTCATTGGTGAAGCGGGTTTGAGGCTAAATGGGCTTCTCATGCTTCTATTTAATGTGCTCATAAGTTTCATGGGGAGTCAATGGCCTAGTAATATTCTCACTGCACTATTAATCTAGAAACCCAGGTAATGTTCTGGGCCTGGGGTTCAAATCCTGCCACAGTGAAATTTGAATTCAATTTTTAACAATCTGGATTTAAATAGGGTGACACAGTGGCTCAGTGGTTAGCACTGCTGCCTCAAAGAACCAGGGTCCCAGGTTTGATTCCAGCCTCGGGCATCTGTCTGTGTGGAGTTTGCACATTCTCCCCGTGTCTGCGTAGGTTTCCTCTGGGTGCTCCAGTTTCCTCCCACAGTCCAAAGATGTGCATGTCAGGTGAATTGGCAATGCAAAATTGCCCATAGTGATAGATGCATTAGTCAGAGGGTAGTGGGTCTGGGTAGGTTACTCTTCAGAGAGTCGGTGTGGACTGGTTGGGCCTAAGGGCACAATGTAGGAAATCTAATCTAAATATTGGTAGAGGATGGGGTGTTCAGTTGCGTGGAAGATTATGGACAAGGTTGAAGCTGGGGACGGCTCAAAAGAGGTTTTTAATGATTCTGGAACAACTAATAGTATAGAGAGTATGGGAAGACTGAGGAATCTAATTTAAGGCACAGCAGATAAGGGGACAATTGTGAGAAGGGGACAGTCAATACAGTACTGAGGGTGTTGTACTTACATGCACACAATACATGAAACAATTTATGAGCTTGTAGTGTAGATTGAAATTGGCTGGTATAATGTTGTAGGTGTCACAGATGTGACAGCCTGGAGAGAGTATGATGGATAAATGCTCAGAATCCAGATTACCTGTCTTCGTAATGCAGTCCTCATCATTCTGTAAAGTTGTATTTGTATGTGCCAGATGAGAGATTTCAGTGAGGATGTCCTTGTGAAATAGCAGAAGACTCACATACTGGCTTATTAAATAAGAGAATTGCTCCAACAATTGCTCGGGCCACAGGGCCATCCTCTGAGAGCTGTTCTCTCCCAAGGCAACTCCTGTATGATTCTTCTCTCTCATGTACAGCCCAAATGGAAATGTAGCAGTCAATATGAAAGTTTGATTGTTGCAACTAAGGGAGCATTCAGGAAGAAAGAAATCTCTGTCCTGGACTCCACTGACTCATCAGATGATGAGAACTCCATCTGTTGTGGCAGAGTCTGTAATTTATTCTCCTCTCCTTCCTCCACCATGCAACTTCTTGCTAAAATTCCTTTTTGTCCAAACACAATAGCTTTACAAGTTTTAGTTGGTTGACCAAAAACATTGTTTCCCCTAACATTGTATTAATTTCCTTCAACGGCATATCAAGTTTATGGGAAGTAGGAATGACTTCTCCAGCTTTAATAATTTAAAGTAAGAAGCTTTTTGCAGTTTGAATTTGCAGATTTCAGTCAATCATTCTTCCATGTTGCTTGTATTCACCATGTTTGATACATTTGTGACTGAGGAAAACCCAGTACCCATGGGGGATTCCTACTGCTGGTGAAGAGATATTCAGCTTTGTGTGATAAGCGAAGGTGTTGGCTGGATCGCTGAAGGAGTATTGAGCTCCAAGATAACAGTGTTAGCATTAAATTAGTATCACTCACTGATTAACAGTGCACAATCTGATAACTTTGCTTACTTCTGGTGAATGATAACTGCAACGTTGATTCCCTCACCAATATGGACTCTGATGCCACTTGCAACAGAAATGTGTGCACAATCCAAGACATAATTTTGCAACTTCATGGGCATTCATAGCAAAAAGGAAATGAGTGTTGAAGATCTGGATTTTACACAGGTTACATTTGTCCACATTCAATATGGCAGTCAGTGCACTTTGATTTGGTTGTATGCTTATATTTGTCTTGCCTACAATTTTGGACATTAGGAAGATTTACACTTTGAAAAGTGCATTCCACTTGCCTCAAGTCAACTACAAATGAATTAATTGTAACCATGGGAAGACTGAGGTATCTAACTTCAGGCATAGCAGATAAGGGACAACTATGAGAAAGCGACAGTCAACACAATACCGAGGGTGTTGAACTTAAATGCACACAGTATATGAAACAAGGTAATTGTAACCAGCTTAGAACAACCACCTGATGAAGGAGCAGTGCTCCGAAAGCTAGTGCTTCTAATTAAGTCTGTTGGATATAACATGGGGTTGTGCAATTTTTAACTTTGTACACCCCAGTCCGACTTTGGCATCTCCAAATCAATTTCCTGATGTTCACACTAATTTTGACTATAATGCTGTTATATAATGATAGTAAAGAAATAATCTCAGTTCAGTACAGGAAAATTAGTCAACTTACTTCAGTAAAGATTCTTGAATGATATATGTTCATCAACACAATAAGTATAACTATTAACCAAAATTGATATGATTTCCATCCCAGAATGCGATCTCTGTCTTAAGACTTTTGTATCTAATATAAGACGCTATAGGATGTGGACAGTATTTCATGTGATCCCATCATCATTTGTTAAATTATGATTGGATCGTCATGGAATACTTTCCATATTCATGATCAGCTTTCTATTTTCAGCTTTTGCTATGAAATTGTTGTGAAACCTGTAAAATCTTTGGTTTATGTTCTGCATTTCTCTTGGGTACTCCTTTTCTACATAACTATATCCACTAGTGCTGGCTCACACAGTCAAAGATATATGCTATTACAATGGCATGTTACTAAGCCCCAAATATTCCTGCATGCCATTGTATTCATTGGATGTTATTCAGTGTTTCCCCAGGCCATTTCATAACATAAATGTTATCTATAATTCATAGACCAGAAGGATCACTTTTAAATGCACAGATACAGCTCCTCATAGGGTTTTCTGCTCTCTGGATCTCATTGCTTTCTGTTTGGCTTATGTCTCAAAAAAAAATTAACAGCAGAGTATTGTGTGATCAAGGTGCAAATGATTCTGATTAGATCTCTTTCATCTTAGCCTGTCTCAGTCCATGTTGTTTGTTATTCATTTTATCTTCTGCCTTCCTGAGGAACCTTTGCCGCCGCACCAGGTGTCTGAAGACAGCGCTGTGGGAGCCGACTTCAAACCTTTCAGTTTGTGTCATTTAAAAAAATGTGTCAGAGCCATATGACAGTAATTAACAACTGACAAAAATATCTATGGTTTGGCTGGAGGTGGGAAATTACAGAGCTGAATTATGTTATCATTAATTTACTATTTGCAGTAAAGACTGGCGATTCATTGTACAAATGTAATAATAAGATGTCCCACTGTTCAAGAACATGTCTGAAGCAAAGGGGGAATTATAATACAAGGAGCCATCCCTTCAGATGTTCTTTTTGTCAAGATCCTTAATAAAGTCTTTCGACAGTAAATCACAGTTCAACCTCAGTTGATATGAGGAAAAGAGGAGATTGGTAACTTCATAAGTAGTGAATACATTCACGCCATACAACATGTATCTTTAATTAACCGTTGATTCTTTTCAAAGCAAATATGAATTCTGCTGCATTTGGTAAGTGACTAGAGTTAAGTCGAGAATGAATTTGCTATGCTACTATTCCTAACAGGCTACTCATTGTGGAACAAGTTTATGTCATTCATTTTCATGATAGTTTGGATATACCATCAATAGGTTGGTTTAGTGACTGAATCATAGAATGCCTACAATCTGGAAACAGTTCCTTCGGCCCAACAAGTCCACACTGACGCTCTGAAGAGTAACCCACCTAGACCCATTCCCCTACTCTGTATTTACCCCTGACTAATGCACTTAACCTACACATCCCTACACAATTTAGCATGGTCAATTCACCTAACCTGCACATCTTTGGATTGTGAAAGGAAACCAGAGACCCGGAGAAACCCACTCAGACATGACTATCTATCTATCCATTTATTTATTTATTGAATAACTTAGAAGGGAATATAAAATCATCTTTTGTCCCCAGGGTCCTTTCAAGCTTCAGAGGTAACTTCTAAGTTCACATCATGGAAGAAAATTTTATTCTTTAACAAAATCATAGTGCCCAAAATAATGGGTTAATTATTTAATTTCATGTATCTACCCCAAATTTCTTATCTTGAATGCTATTTTTAACCTGTAACTGTGCCATGTTTTATGCATTTTTCTTTAAACACAATAGGTAAATTTAACTTAAAAGAGATTGTTGGGACATTTGGACACTGATTTGTTCACCGTCACTGAATGTGGGCGATGTTTGCAATGTCACATCTACTGTCCATCCTTGCGATAAGAAAAGAGTGACAGGAGATCCTCAAGGGTTTAAATAGCCCACCCCTGCTCCAATTCACATGTTCCCATTGGCCCAAGGTAGTTTATGATGCAAGGACAACCATCATGGTCTTGGAAATGATATAGCACTTTTCATAATATGTTATGTTTATGTGTGTAAAGACCTATTTTTCTTGGCAGGCATGAAAAAAGGCTAAATGTCTTTGCACTTGTTGTTTTTACTGTATTCTAAACATCAAAAGAGATGATAAAATTCCTGACTTCACACTGGAGGATGCCACACCATCAATTTTAATCTG
This sequence comes from Chiloscyllium plagiosum, assembly GCF_004010195.1. NCBI lineage: Eukaryota > Metazoa > Chordata > Chondrichthyes > Orectolobiformes > Hemiscylliidae > Chiloscyllium > Chiloscyllium plagiosum. The sequence goes on along the minus strand of NC_057716.1, from coordinate 82,924,135 downwards.
AAATAAGATTGCTCTGGTCATTCAAGTGAGTTAAAATTAGGCATGTCCTTTTGAGATGCTCCATGTTAGCTCGATTCACCTCGGCACAAGTTCAAAGGTATTTGAAAGAGATTGAAAATGTTTAACAAGCTGAAAGTTGTGTCTAACAACAGGCCTCAGTGCTATATCATGGAGTCAATGGATAGAATTTAATGATCCTTTGGAGACAGGTTTGAAGGTCAGGGTTGGCTGTGTCAGGAGGCAAGAGGGATCAGACTGTCCATCTCACTGCTTTTCTACGTCTCTCTGATTAAGTCTGGAGCAAGAAGCCTTCTGTCTAGGCACTATTTGAGGTATTTAGTTGACTGTGTAAGGGCCTCTTATGCTGCTAATGATATTGAACTAATATTGGGCAAGTACCTGCTATCTGGAGAGAACGTAAAGTCAACCTTTTCAGTTCACTCAATTTTTGGAACTCAGTTGTAGGAAGAAGAGAACCCATCGGAAGCCACACTCTTGATCAGGCCATCAATTACTGCTTCTTCAGTAGCTGCCTCCCCTTCCTTACAACTCACTGTGAGTGAGATTCATCAGCACTCTTTTGGTTAGCCAACAATTCTTAGCGGTGGTATTTCTGCTCTACCGGGATCTTCATTCAGCGGAAGGCCCAACCTGTCCAGCTAAATACCTGTTTAAATCAGAATAACAATAAGCTTCCAGGTAAAGGCAACATAGGTCTCCCAGCTATTCTCCAATTCTCCAATCAGTTGGCAGAGCCCACATCACCATTAATAAATTCCACCCAGTAACTACAGACTTGTTAACTTTGTTTTGAATCAACCCATTTGGACATTTTATAATGCACTTCTGGGCAGGTCTGTCTTGAACTGGGACTTCTGACCCAGAGGTAGAGACACTACCATTGCCCCACAAAAGGAAACCTCTGCTTTTTGTTCAATACTAAATGCCAGACAAGCATTCCAGTAAAACAGAAACAGTGGAAGGGTGAGCAAGGTGGTGGAGAGATGGATCTGAGAGTCATCACTGTATATGTTTCAACTGTTGCTGCATTCTCAGATAAATTACACACGCTATATAGCTACTTCGAGATTCAGGTGAACAGAGCACAATCAGGCAAGGCTAAGCTGATGAATATACTGGGCTATCAAGAATGGGATCAGCAAAATATGGCCATAGGCATGGCAGACAGTGTACTCCTAGTCTATCTATTATGTATCAGCTTCAATGACACTGATGGTCTTTCTTTTAATTATTTCATTTTGTTTGCTTTATTTTGAATTGTTAGTTAACTTTGTTAACCCAGTTTTCATTGTAAAAACGTTGCAGTTCGGACAAACAAAGGAGCAGATAGGTTTCAACTTACCCCTTCCATCCGCACCAACCTTCTTCTGATTCATTTGTAAACTGAATTATTTGACTTAATCTTTGTAACTTGTTAGCACTCAGTTTACAGTAAGTAGTATTTAACAGTCCATTCAAGACATTGATTATTAACACTACAGTTTACAATGCATTCCCTATGTACTGTTATATGTACATTTCAGGTAAATTGCAGTACTGTCATATTCATCTTTGAAACATAATGTAAGCAATTGCTTAAAATGATAAAAATCATCTTTTTAAGTTGCCAGTATTTTTTATGAACTATAAGTGTCAATTAATTTTTTTTTGCATGATCACTTAATTACTTTTTCAATCATTTTTTAAATTAATTGGATAAATCCAAAATTGTGCATTTAATGCTGCAATGCTATGTTAATTTTTTGACACAAATCATTTAGCATAAATTTGAATGAGGTATTGGTGATCAGCTTACACCTGCTCCAAAGTCCAGATCAATAAGTCATTGAGCATGACTAAGGTTACATCTGAAGCTGAAACATTATACAACCTCAAACAAGACAAGTACAGATTCTTAACCTATTATGCATACTAGTCTATTTAATATCTCCCTGTTCAATTATAAAACCTGGATCCCATCTTTTCTGAACACTCATAAAAGCTGTTAAGATTAAGTGCAATATTCTGTCTGACGGCGTGATTATGCAGGTCCATACCTGTATTGCCTAGCATCCTTTTTCACACCTCAGATTGAGTTTTGTCAGGAAAGCAGGTTCCTGCAGCGGATAATCAGATGATGGTGGTCATGGAAACTTCTGGAAAGTGACTTTTCCTGCAATATGAGAGATATTTTTTAACACATGGAAATAATACTGAAAACATTGGCCTTCCTTGAGTATATCCTTCAAGTTCACATGCACATGAAGAAGGAATTTTTCACATCAATGAACTCATCCTTAAGGAATTGTATTACTTATGGATGAGTTCAACCTGTTCAATTTTTCAAAATCAAGAGGCTGCAAAGCATTGTTGCTTAGAACTTTTTTTTAAATCCTGAAGTCTTTCATTTGATTTCATTCACAGATATGTTTCAGATTTTAGCTTCACAATTTCTGAAGTCACCTGAACATATCTTATTATGTTCCATTCTGTGACATTAGATATTATTTTGATTATTTTAAATATATGCTTCATTCCCTTTTTAGCTCCCAATGTTATCACACATTCAGATACTTCCTCTTTTAAGGTAAATGGGTAGAATTTTCTGTTTTTTGGGCATGTCCTTGGCTGTCTGCAGGTATGTTTCTTTGAGCTTCATGTACAGACTTTCAGACAGCTGGTTAAGACTTGCTATGAGAGAGCAGAGAAAATAGATTGTCATTCAGCATCTATCCAGAACCTGATTTGCTTGGAAGTTCAACAAGAATGCCTGTGATCCAGGAAGCTGCAATTTTTTGTGATGTATTATAAATCTAACTGTGCATCACCACAAATCATTCTGTGGAGATAGGTCACAAATGCTGTCAGTTTAACTTTTTGTCCTTCATGTATGCCATCCTGTGGTCTGCTGATTCCTACATTAATGATATTTAAGACAAGTGATTTGTTGAAGCAGATGATTTATGATCACTCGGATCAGCTGCAATTGTTATTTCACTGCGTCTTAGGGCTTCTTGTATAATATTCCAGCAAAGCATTTTACTCACAATGGGTGCAGAATGTGCTGGATTTACTGTGAGACTCATGCTGTGCCAAATCATTTGTCCTAATGATATTCAGTCTAAGTTTCTTTCTCCCTCTATCCATGCCTGTTATGCATCTCTTTTCTCATTCATTTTCTTCTGCATTTTGAATTGCTCATTTTTTAACCTCTCATTAAAAATCACTTAAAACCTATTTATGAAATAAAACCAAGTAACACCCCAAATTAAATAACTGTTTTTCTTTGCATTAATTAATTTATTTTGTCAATAATGCTTATTATCTCCAGCTTTCATTGCAATATAACATCAATGTAAAGTGATAGTACAAAGACAAGTTAGATTTCATTTTACAAACTTATCAGTTCAGTTCTAGTTTTTGTATAATACTTATGAGGCATTGAACAGGTAACTACTGAAATCAGATAGAAAGCTTTTCTCAGTATTGTCTTTGTAACTAAACTCCACGCATGAATTGTTCTGGCACATACAAAACAACAACTGGTGTTGTACAAGTTAGGTTATGCATCAATAAGCTTCTGTAACACAGCTAACGTGGTTGAGCAATTAATACATTTAATCTTAATCTTTTCACCCTCTCAAAAAGAAACACTTTGCCTGCACATTGTTTTATGTGTGTTAATCAATTTTACCAAACTCTGGTCTTTCAATTTTTGACATTGTCTGAACCCCCTTGATCACATTACTATCTTGTAAAACATTACCTTGTAATACACTCAAAGGCATCTGTTACTCTATGCCTGTCATTTGTCTTGCCTCTGTGTGGCTCTTCGTCAGACTTATACATGCTTTTCCTCACCAGAATTATAGTACAAAGCCGTAGAACTGCACTGAAGTTTGTTTGCGCTTCCTTCTGCCATGAAATCAGTGCCTTGAAGATGGGTTTATTTGCTAAGTCATCAGGAACGAACATCACTATTATCCAGAATGCAAACTGTCTTGGAGTACTGTTATGCTGTAGCACTGATTAAAGCACTTTATTATCCACTTATCAAGAGGAGGCTGATACCAGTGGGTGGCTCAACTTCCTCCAATATTTAAAAAAGCCACTGAAATAAGTTGGCATGTTAAGTGTTGGTCATGAACCCATGTGCCTGTGCAGACATGGGATTGATCAAGTTCTGGAGAATACGAGAAAGTCAAATCTACCAGGAGAAAAACTTTATCAGTCAGCGAATTAAAATTTTGTACACTGCTTTAATTTGATGAGCAAATAGGGAACTACACTCTGCATCTCTTCCACACATCTATCCTGTTTTAACTGACCCAATTCCATAAAAGCCACTGAAAGACCAAGACAGCAGAAAATGAATTTCTCAGAATTTTTATTAACCAGACTGAAATTTCTAATTCGGAGAAAGTGAGGACTGCCGATGCTGGGGATCCGAGCTTAAAAATGTGTTGCTGGAAAAGCGCAGCTGCCAGGCAGCATCAAAGGAGAAAGAGAATCGACGTTTTGGGCATAAGCCCTTCTTCAGGAATGAGGAAGGTGTGCCAAGCAGGCTAAGATAAAAGGTAAGGAGGAGGGACTTGGGGGAGGGGCATTGGGAATGCGATAGGTGGAAGGAGGGTAAGGTGAGGGTGATAGGCCGGAGTGGGGGTGGGGGCGGAGAGGTCAGGAAGAAGATTGCAGGTCAAGAATGCGGTGCTGAGTCTGAGGGATGGGACTGAGAAAAGGTGGGAGAGGGGAAATGAGAAACCTGGAGAAATCTTCATTCATTCCTCCAAGGTCCCAAGGGATCCTTCCATATCCGTTAGAAATTCACCTGCACCTCCACACACATAATTTACTGCATCCGCTGCACCAGATGTAACCTCCTATACATTGGGGAGACTGGCCGCCTACTTGCAGAATGTTTCAGAGAACACCTCTTGGACACCCACACCAACCAACCCAACCACCCCGTGGCTGAACACTTTAACTCCCCCTCCGACTCCGCCAACGACATGCAGGTCCTTGGCCTCCTCCATCGCCAGACCATAGCAGCACGACGGCTGGAGGAAGAGCGCCTCATCTTCCGCCTAGGAACCCTCCAACGACAAGGGATGAACTCAGATTTCTCCAGTTTCCTCATTTCCCCTCCCCC
>NC_057716.1:82906931-82917085 GCF_004010195.1 Chiloscyllium plagiosum | reverse complement strand
AGGGATGAACTCAGATTTCTCCAGTTTCCTCATTTCCCCTCCCCCCACCTTGTCTCAGTCCCAACCCTTGAACTCAGCACCAGCTTCCTAACCTGCAATCTTCTTCCTGACCTCTCCGCCCCCATCCCCACTCCGGCCTATTACCCTCACCTTAACCTCCTTCCACCTATCGCATTCCCAACACCCCTCCCCCAAGTCCCTGCTCACTACCTTTTATCTTAGCCTGCTTGGCACACCCTCCTCATTCCTGAAGAAGGGCTTTTGCCCGAAACGTCGATTCTCCTTCTCCTTTGATGCTGCCTGACCTGCTGCGCTTTTCCAGCAACACATTTTTAAGTTGAAATTTCTGTCTCGCCAAGTTTGAGAAAGTTACTTCAAATGCTAGCGAATTGTGAAAAAAAAACAACCAGAGATGTTGGAGAACTGAAACTGTTAGCAGTAAGTTGTAAAAACAAAAAAATCATTTTGTTTCTTTGTTTCCAATGGGAGGTCTGGCCTTAAAGGAAATAAACTCTTTATTTCTTAATGATTTGCATCTATATGAATTTTAGTCTTATTTTAAAATGTTATATCACAAATATTGGTCCAAAAGATCCTTATTGCCATTTTTGATTTTCCCCAAATTGGGTGAGATCTAAGGGGCTTTCCCTTAGGCCAGGTTCACAGCTTTGCTGGGCCATAACCCATGGGTAGGTGAACTGACATGGCCCAAATGACATTCTTTATCCAAAAGTAGCTCGCCATCTTGTGATATTTTCATCAGCTGACTTTACAATGTAATGCAAACTATGTTACAGGAAATGAAAAGAATATGAGACGTGAGCATTGCTAGCAAGGTCAGCAGTTGTTGGCCATCACCAATTACCCTTGACCTGAGTGCCTTCTAGGCTATTTCAGAGAGCAGTAAAGAGTCAACCACTTTGCTATGGACCTGGACTCACACGTTGACTAGACCAGGTGAAGATAGAAGGATTTTTTTCCCTAATTATTGAACCACATGTGTTTTACAATTGGTGATAGTTTCATTCATCACAACATGAGACAAGCTTTTAATTCCAGGCATGACTTATTGGCATTATGCCATTTTTATGCAGTATACAGTTATATTTTCTTGTTTCTTTTTAAATGATTTAATTTTTTTTTCTGTGCCTTGAATTTCATTAACATGGTAAGAAATAATCCAGACAACTTCTAAAAAACTGGATGCTGTCCTAAATTATTTATACTATTGGTCACATGACATTTTCTACCTGTTATAAAACATGGCAGCTTCCTAAAGTGGAGAATGCAGGGCAATCTGTGTGATCCTGGGTAAGGCCGGCTAAATAAGAAAATCTGACAGTTCTATCCTTACAAACATGATCTTGCAAAGAGAGAATTGTAATTTGCTCAATGACTGTATGAACCACAAACCGACAGATATTATTTATTTCTCCTGTTGCAGCATAGAATGAACCTGGGATACTGAAAGCCAGCTTCTTCTTCAGAGTCACTGTGTGTCCTAGTGTTTGGTTTTTCCTAACCCTGCTGGTGACATAGGTCAATGACTCACTGCCTGACGACATACTGCCTCCTCATACTCTGCACCTTTATCATGTTGAGGTGAGACATCCTGTTGCAAAACACCCACATACTTTGAATGCTTCTTATGCTTTGCCTCCTTTGCCCACTGGTTTAACTCTCTGCAGGTCTGTGTTGCCACGCTCGCATTAGCTGTTGTTGTTCCCTCTGGTGTAAAAGCCTCAGTGGCTAAACCAGCAACAGTTCCAGTCCTATGGCATGTCCTAAGTGACAACTGCAGCCTGTCATCAGCTACTTGGGATGAACAACATTCCAAACTCAGCCAAAACAGTCAATAACATCTATTCAGAGGTTATATTAATGATAGAAATCTCTTTCAACATCATTGTCAGAATGCTTTCTGAGTTTTCAGGTCATGACATTTCTCAGCAAGTTTAAGAGTGCTCACACTAAACATGCAGGCATCAATTTTTGAATTCAAGTACTTTGACTGCTATACCGTTATTTACAAATTTCAATGTGTTGTATCTTTTATTTCAGGAAAAGGCAAGGAACACTTGCTTACTTCAATCTAGGCAATAGTTGTCATGTTTGTTCTTAACTTGTGTAAGAGCCGCAGAAAGCCAGTGTGCAGATGTAACTGGTAATAAGGAAGACAAGTGAAATTTTGACACCTAGTGCTAATGGAATGGAGTATGAAAGCAGTAAGGTGTTGTTGCAGTTGTAAAACGTATTAGTGAGATCACATGTGGAATACTGTGTACAGTTTTACTCTCCTTACTTGAGTGAGGATGTAATTGCATTGGAGGCAATTCAGAGAATGTTCACTTGATTAATTCCAAAGATGAAAGTCTTATGAGGAGAGATTGAAATTACAACAGTTTAAAAGGATTGGAGGACATCTAAAAAAGAGGCTAAAGGGGATTGACAGAGTAAATGGAGAGTGGATGATTCCATATGTTGAGCAGCCTAGAACAAGAGAACATAGTTTTAGATTAAAGAGTAGCAGATATAAAAGAGAGATGAAGAGGAATTACTTGTCCCAAAGGATCGGGTGTCTCTGAAATTCCCTCCCCAGTATGCAATGGATGATGGGACACTTAATTAATTTAAGCAGGAGATTTTTAGTTAGTATTGGTTTAAGGGGTTATGGGAGTGAGCAGGAAAGTGGTGTTGAGGCAGAAATGAGATAAGCCTTGAGCATATTAAATAATGGGCCGGTCAAGATGGCAGCAACGTAGGATACAAAGAACAAAGAACATTACAGGACAGGAACTGGCCCTTCGGCCCTCCAAGCCTGAGCAGATCCATATCCTTACCTAAACTGCCACTTATTTTTTTAGATTAGATTACTTACAATGTGGAAACAGGCCCTTCGTCCCAACAAGTCCACACCGACCCTCCGAAGAGTAACCCACCCAGACCCAATCCCCTACATTTACCACGTCACCTAACACTACGGGCAATTTAGCATGGCCAATTCACCTAACCTGCACATTTTTGGACTGTGGGAGGAAACCGGAGATCCCGGAGAAAACCCACGCAGACACGGGGAGAATGTGCAAACTCCACACAGACAGTTGCCTGAGGTGGGAATTGAACCCAGGACTCTGGCGCTGTGAGGCAGCAGTGCTAACCACTGTGCCACCTTATCCCTTTGCTTCCAGCTTATCCATGTATTTGTTTAGATACATCTTAAATGATACTATTGTTCCCACCTCTACCACCTCCACTGGCAACACATTCCAGAGCTGAAAATGTGTTGCTGGAAAAGTGCAGCAGGTCAGGCAGCATCCAAGGAACAGGAGAATCGACGTTTCGGGCATAAGCCCTTCTTCAGGAGTTCAGGCCCTTCATCCTGTTCCTTGGATGCTGCCTGACCTGCTGCGCTTTTCCAGCAACACATTTTCAGCTCTGATCTCCAGCATCTGCAGTCCTCACTTTCTCCTCAACACATTCCAGACACCTACCATCCTCTACGTAAAGAACTTTCCACATATATCTCCCCTAAACTTTTCCTCTCTCACTTTGAACTTGTGAACCCTAGTAATTGATTCCTCAACTCTGGGAAAAGCTTCTTACTATCCACCCTGTTTATACCTCTTATGATTTTGTAGACCTCAATCAGGTCCCCTCTCAACCTCTGTTTTCCTAATGAAAATATTCCTAAACTACTCAACCTTTCTTCATAGCTTGCACCCTCCATACCAGGTAACATCCTAGTGAACCTCCTCTGCATACTCTCCAAAGCATACACATCCTTTTGGTAATGTGATGACCAGAACTGTACACAGTATTTGAAATGTGGCTGAACCAAAATCTTATACAACTGTAACATGACCTGCCAACTCTTGTACTCAACGTCCCATCCAATGAAGGAAAATATAATGTATGCCTTCTTGACCACTCTACTGACCTGCGTTGACACCTTCAGGAAACAATGGTCCTGAACACCCAGATCTCTCTGTACATTAATTTTCCTCAGGACATTTCAATTTACTGTAATAGTTCACTCTTGAATTGGATCTTCCAAAATGCATCACCTCGCATTGCCTGGATTGAATTCTATCTGCCATTTCGCTGACCAACTCTCCAATCTACCTGTATTCTGCTGTATTCTGTGACAGTCCCCTTCACTATCTGCTACTCTGCCAATCTTAGTGTCATCTGCAAACTTGCTAACGAAGCAACATACACCTTCCTCCAAATCGTTTATGTATATCGCAAACAACAGTGGTCCCAGCACAGATCCCTGTGGAACACCACTGGTCACAGGTCTCTGTTTTGAGAAACAATTTTGATGCACCAAACTGCTTTCCCTGTTGGTGTTTTCTCCTGAGGGAGAGCGGGCTAGAGGCAAGGAGTGGAGTGGGCTGGAGGCCTGAGTGGAGCTGGGATGGCCAATGGGTCCCAAGCAGAGCAGGGATGGCCAGCGGACTAGAGGCCTGAATGCAATGGAGGCGGTTATTGGACTGGGGACTGGTGTGGTCGGCCAACAGCTTGTGAGCTTGGCCAGGCCATATGTGGAAGCCTCCTGCGCTGATCTACTGCAGTCCCTTTATGGAAAGACCATAACGTTTATCTTTTTAACTTTATTCTCATTTTTACAACATATACTATGAACTACTGTAAGTAAAGTAACTCTTTTTCCTCGTATTTTCCCTTTATTTCTGTATTTTATATCTAAGATCTGTATCTCGGTACTTTGTACCTAAGATGATGCCATATGGAGCAACATTCTAAACTTTTCCTTGTATGCCTGTACTTCTGTACTTGAGTACACATGATAGTAAGGATATTCTAATTGGAGTGGAGCAGACTTGAAGGTGGAAGTGCCTATTCCTGCTCTGAGTTCTTATGTTTTTGTATTATGCCTTTGATTCCAATGTACTTTTGGCATGGAGTAAACCACTGTAAATGGCAGATGACTTATTGCCCAACACTGAGTAATTAGCAAATAAAATTCTACCCTCTGTTGATGAAATGTCCATGCCTCTTGGATAGCATTGTTTTGTTGTTATGGAGAAACTGACTACTAAATTGGCTCAAGATTGTTGGATGACTGACACAAGAATACGAAAGAATGCTCCGTTAAAGTTATGCAACTGAAAGTGATGTGAAATTCAAGTATTTTGGAGTGAACTAGCATTTGAAGCATGTGGTTTTGAATTCAGGTTTGATGCTTGTTGGTATAATTGTTTTTCCAGGAGATCAGTGAATACCCCATATGCTGAGAAATTGCTGCGGAGAATTCCCACAGACAAATTATGAATACCTCTGCTATTTAACCCATTTAAAATTAATAGAGACATGTGAAAAACACAGGTTAAATACTTGTGTGTCAGACATTGCAGCTGTAATTTCCAGGCAGCAGCTACAAATCTATAGAGAAAATGCATTAGATTGGTGGTAAATATTTGGTGGACTACATTTCAATTACTCCGTATCAGCCAAAGATTAGTGACAATTCACCACACAAGCTGACATCAGTAAGGCTGTCCATTGCCAAAGAAAAGTACAGTTTCTGTAACCTAGCAACAATTCCTTTCTTCATTTCTGATAAATAAAAATGTTATGAGTTAAAATAAACACTCACATGTATTTTTACATTGCAGACCATGATACTTATTCATTTGCCTCTTCTGCTGAATTCTAGCTATCAGTCTTTGGCTGTCTAAATACAAGCAACACCAGTTGAACAAATAATAATTATCACTTCTGAAGAAAATTTCTATTCTAACACTTGAAATCTTCCACAATGTTTTCTCAGCATCAAAAATGGGTGAAAAAATATTTTTGCGCATAAGAATCAAAAGGTTAGAGACTTGGACCTGTTATTTTAAGGATATAAATTTAAGACGGCATGAAAGAAAACTTAATGGCCCATGATGAATTAATTAACAAATGAGGGAATAAATGATAGATTATAAAAGCAGATATTTCATGTAAGCTCATTAGTGGCAAATATGGCCATCTGCCATTTTATTGTGACTTTTGCCTGCACCAAATCTTTTGAGGATTGGAATGGTTGTACTGCACCATTACGTAAAGCATAAGCCTCCATTTAGCCCAAGAATAGCATAAATTAAGGAACCCTGCTTGAGTTGTCTCAGAGCATTTGAATTTCCTGTATTACAGCTGTACAGATGGTCTCTTCCACCCCGTTCCCCCCGCAAGTCATTTCCATGGATAATGTTGCTTCTTTTTTTGTACTGGACACGACATGTAGCAGTGATAGGGTTAAACTGAAAACCTATGTTTAAAACACATTCAACATCAAAAGCAGAAAAGTCCGTTAATTGTTATTTGAATATATATATATGTATTTAAGGACAGCTGAGTAGTTGTCTTTATTTAAAGCTCATCATTAGCCTGCCAACATACACTGACCTGCACAACACCTTCATCTGGACAGATGGTGAAGAAAAAAAATCAACATCATACACTGAAATCTGCCAAACCAATCTGTTGTTAGCAGGTGTCATCTAACAGTCTGAAAGCAGAGAGAGAGCAATAAGTACACCAGCAATACCTGACTGGAAACTCGATCCTTATTAAAGTCCTTTCAGCAGTAAGAGAAGAAACCTCTTCTCCATTAAAAGGTCTCACTGAAGCACCTTAAATTAGGTTAGACTGGGTATCATCCCCCACCCTTTCCACTCAATTTGGCTTAACACAACTATTGAGATTTGAACTCCATCAATGTCAATGCTACTTGTTCTCAGCAGTATGGAGAAACTACGGGAGTTCTGCCTTCATTCCATCTCTCTCCAGTGCTTCTATTAAATATGAGTTGATTCCTGAAGATAACCCATTAGTGAAACTATCACCTACTGGTTGGCTGCTCTCTCATGCCAGCTGGAACATGATCTGGCTCCACATCCACAGGTCATAGCTTTGGATTTATTGTGTCTCGGCCAATTGTACTGAAATAGCAAGTTAATCTGGTTTCCAAGTAAGCAGGAAGAAGCCTTATTTCTAATGAGTAATAATGCTAAATTTTAATACAATGTCCAACCAAACCAGCTCAAACTAGCTTCTGCAAAATCATAGTAATTAAATACAATGAGACTTTAATACAAACCTGAGTAATGTTGTTTGAACTCATTCTGTAAAAATATTCTATTTTAAAATGCTTTGTGTTGTCTTTGATTGGCTTGAATTTTGATATAATCAGAAGTAAAACCATATCATTCTGTTTTACATATTTCAGCCTTGGAATAATTATTTCAGCTATTTTAAGTAAATGTATTCAAGGAAGATGACGGTGATGTTGGAACAATTCACAACCAGCTGTATTTAAGGTCCTTTCGGAAAAAAAAATGTAATCTAGCTTTTCAAGATTTATTTTGTAGAAATCACACAGAATTTCCTCACAACCACAATTTTTTTAATAGTTTAAAACTGCAAGATAGCTATACCCTAGAAAAGTGAAGCAGATTTTATTGTCATAATAATCATTTACAACAATCATAGGCATTCAAATAACATAAAAATCCCATTTACAAATACAGTGATGAGAGTAAAGAAGACTATGTAATCATTAGAACAGTCTAATCTATTGCTGTCATGAGAGATTCAGCTCTCTCAATTCAAATTCAATAGTCTAGTGAGACTGACTGCTATAATCTGAGTTCGGTGTTTAGAATATCTGAGGGATAATCAGGAATAGTTATCACAGTCATGTGCTATGCCAAAATGCTACAGAATACATTGCTCAACAATACAAGTTTTTGAAGCAGAGAGAAGATTATGAGTAGAATGGAAAAGATGGAAGTGTGTTATGTAGAAGGTGACAGGAAACAGGATGGAGAGATTCAGCTGTTTCACGTGAGGCAGAATTTGGTGTGCCTTTTATATTTTTCGATGGGATGTGAGAAATTGATCCTGAGGTGCACGGCCTGCTTTATTTTCGTTTTTATTCCCAAAAAGTAAAATGTATTGTGATCAGTTCATAGTCACCCAGAAGAAAAACAGCAAATTGTAGCTTGTTTGCCAACACCAAACCCTTCCTGTTGTTTTCCACCAAGCTTGCAGTTAGTATCAGGGCTAGTGTCTCACCCCAATTATAAATGCCACAGCATAGTAAGTTCTTATGACATTTTTTGACTCACTCATGGGATTCAAATGTCACTGGCTGGCCAGCATTTATTGCCCAATGCTAGTTGCTGTTAAGAGAGTGGTGGTGAGCTGCTTTCATTAACCTTTGCAGTCCATGTGCTGTCAGTAAACCCACAGCACAATTAGGGAGGGAATTCCAGGAATTTGAGCCAGTGACACAGAAGGAAGAGCAACATATTTTCAAATCATGATAGTGAGTGGCTTGAAGGGGAACTTGCAAGTGGTAGTGTTCCCATGTACCTGCTGTACTCATCCTTCTACATGGAAGTGGTCATATGTTTGGAAGGTGCTGTCTAAGAATCTTTGCTAATTTCTGCAATACTATCGTATGGATAGTACGCAGTGCTGCTGACATCGATAATACTTAATTTAAAAAGCATGGATTATTGGGAAGGTTTACTAAGGCAGTAGCCATGGAAGTTTACTTGGAAAATTGGAGATGGTCATGCACTATGTATTAGGCCTTGAAAGGTGGGAAAATGTGGATTTTTCCCAGGAAAAAAATGGGAAAACTCTATCTATCTTGGTTGTAGAAGGTGGGAAAAACTTCATTTTACAAATAAGAGACAGAATTCACAATTTTAATTGCAAAAAATACAGGAAAGCCCCCAGCAAGTAGTACAGTCATGCAGAGTGCCACTTAACAGACGTTAAAACTTAAAATAAATAAAAATTGAAGCCTTGTAACAGCATATCTATAATAAGGAGCTTAGAAGCTTGAAGAAATGCTGAAACGGCATTGAAATATGGAAAAAAATCAAATGCTTAAAAGCTGGCAGGTTTCAAACATCATTATGATTCTACAAATTTAAATTAGCCTTAAAGTATTAAGAATAAATAATCACATTGAGCAAAAACTGGGAGGCAAAATAATAATATCTCAAAGATTGAATTTCAGAGATGGAGCAAACAGAAACAGGTTTAACATCATGGAGTTCCAAAGATGAAACAACACTTAAAAATGATATGTTGAATTTCAAGCTGAAATAATAAATATATTATTGTGCTCAATAGGTTGTTATAAATCATTGTGATATAAAAGAAGGCACAGACAGTTCTGAAAAGTTTTTAACAGCTTTTAATATTTACTTCAATCCTAAATACAAGCAAATTTGTTGAAAAAAACAAGTTTAGTTGAAGAGTTTAGCATTAAAAGGAATGACAGATAATTTCATCAATGACCTCCAAAGCTTAGTGTAAAACAGACATAATGAAATTTTTAAAACAAAATTTGCAAGAGGCAGATTGTTGTTGGAATTGGATAAGTCCTTTTCAGAATTATTTCAGTCCAGGGAAGGTTTGACTTTGGGAAATCTATTAAAATGGCACTGGAAGCAGAAAGCAGGAAGAATCATAGCGAATTCCTAAAAGGAAAAGGACAATCTTTCCATCCCAGTGGGATTAGATGTATTATCGCCGGCTCTTGGTAATATTAATAATTATGTATAACCAGTGCCTTTTTTTTTATTATGCAATAAACTACATGTTGCTGTTAAGAAAAGTTCTTCTTGTTGTGACTCACTATTAGTTCATTCTCTATTACCGTTAACTGAATAGGCTTTTTGAGTCAGTTTAGAAGGTTTGAGCACCTACAACAATTACCTGGCAGCAATTGGTTTTACACAATAAAGCAAAACGTTACACAATAGGGAAGGCAAAGACCTAGTGGTATTATCGCTGAACTATTAATCCAGAAATTCAGCTAATATTCTGGCCACCCATGTTCAAATCTCAAACTAAAACAGACATTTCTGGAGAGACTCAGCAGGTCTGGCAGCATCTGTGGAGACAAAGCAGAGTTAACATTTTGATTTTGGTAGCCCTTCTTCAGAACTGATGGTAGCTCAGAAAAGATTGGTATTTATGCAGAAGACAGGGTGGTGGGAGGGGGGCAGGAGTAAACGATAGGTGGAGATAAGCAAAACAATTAAACAGACTAAGGGCTGGGTAAAGGTCAGCCTAAGAGAATGAATAGCTGCAAATAGGGACTAATAGTAGTTGACAATCTATTG
>NC_057716.1:82870072-82906859 GCF_004010195.1 Chiloscyllium plagiosum | reverse complement strand
ACATGGAGGAAGGTGCTCAGGCATTAAAATTGTTGAATTCAATAGTGAGTCCAGAAAACTGCAGAGTTCCCAAATGGAAAATTAGGTGCTGTTTTCCAACTTGCACTGAGCTTTGCTGAAGCACAGCAGCAAGCCTGATACAGAGATGTTCGCCAGAAATATGGTAGTATGTTGAAGTGTTCTGAAGAAGGATCACTAGACCTGAAATGTAAATTCTGCTTTCACTCCACAGATGCTGCTGATTTTCTCCAGAAATTTCTGTTTTTGTTTCTGATTTCCAGCATCCATAGTCCTTTCAGTTTCTGGGTTCAAATCCCACCAGGGCAAATGTGGAATTTGAATTCAATAAAGAAGCCGGTCTTTATTAAGGGTCTAATAATGATCATGAAACCATTGTCAATTGTGTGAAAACCCCATCTGATTCACTAATGTTGTGTAGGGAAGGAAATCTGTCATCCTTACTTGGTCTGGCCTGTATGTCACTCCAGACTCACGGTAATGTGGTTGATTCTCAACTGCCCTCTGAGCAATTATGGATGGGCAATAAACACTGGCCTAGACAGAAAGCCAAACTGCATGAATGAATAAAATAAAAATGACTTGCAAGCTGCTGACTTCAGTAGCTGTCGGACTTTTGTGTTATTGGAGACCATTGTGATGACACCTCAGTTGATGACCCAATGTCATCATATTGGATCATAAGCAAAGATGGGAACATGTGGTTTCTGGCATAGGCAGCATATAGATCTCCAAACTCTTGCATTCATTGCTCTGTTTTTGAGCTCCTTGTCAGGTCATACTGGCCTGCACCTGAATCATAATCGGCAGGAAACCAAGTGCTGAAGTGAATCTTGTTTATATCAAGCCTGAGCACAAAACTGTTCTGAGTGCTTTATGCTTAGAGGCTTGATTTAAATCAATTATGAGTCTCATCCAACCTTTGCTGTGGAGTAAAACATAGCAGTGAGCAACAATTTTTACTGTTGCATCAACAACACCAATTGTATTTACATAATACGTTTAACACATCAAAACATACCAAGGTGCTTGAAAACAGCATTATTGAGCAAAATGCAACACAGAGTCTCATAAAGAGATAATAGGGCAGATGACCAATGGTTTGGTCAAAGAGGTTGCTTTTAAGAAATGTTTCAAAGGAGGGAAGTGAGTAGAGGGGTGTTCCAGAGTTTAGAGGCCACGAATGGCGCAATGATTAACAATGGAGTATTCCAAGAGGCTAGAAAAGTAGAAACGTAAATATCTTGAAGAATTGTGGAGTTGCTGGAGATTGCAGTACAGAGAGAGGGAGGGGTGAGATCATGAGGGATTTTCAAAATACCTGAGAATTTGAAAAACATAACATTGACCAGTCTAGGTCAGACAGCACAGGAATGCAGGGTGAATGAGGCATGATATAAGTTGGGATTCAGACAGTAGCATTTTAGATGCTCTCAAGATGAGACACATAGAAAATGGGAAATAGTCTGTTGGAATAAATAGAAATAGAGATAACAAACATGTTGATAAGGCTTTTTAAAAATGAGCTAATGCAGGATTATACTGATATTTAGGTAGTAGTAGGTAGTCTTAGTGTTCACAGGATTATGTGGTTGTTAGATAATCTCAGAATCAACTATGACACTGAATATGTGGTCATTCTGACTCAGCCTCAACTTGTTCTCAGGAAGAAGGATGAAGTGTTTGTGGTGGAAACCAAAAAATAATATTTTGGGGTCTTTCCAATATTTAATATGAGAGGAATTTTGTTTGTCCAGTACTCAACATTGGATCAGCAGTCCAACAATTTAGAAACAGTAGAAAGGTCCATGGAGGTGATGGTGAAGCAGAGCTGGGTATCATTAGGATACATGCTCTAGATGACAAACAAGAAGAAGCCAAAGATAGGTTCCTGTGGGACTGCCAGAGCTAATGGTTTAGGAATAGGAAAAGAAGACTTTATGATGATGCAGCATGGATAAGAATGCAACCAGGCAGGAGAGTCAGAGTGGAGAGTCATTTTAAGAGGATGGTATTGTCAAATATGTCAAATGAAAAAAACAAAAGTGGAAAGGACATGGATGGAGAGTTTCCCATTGTCACAGTCACACAGGATATCACTTATGACTTTGACTCATACAAAGCATTGATAAACACACACAGAGAAGCAAGTCCCATATTAACCCGGAGAAGGACATTCTTGCCCATGATTGAGTACAGCAAGAATACAATAGACTGGTTCTTATGATGAAGGGATTGATTGATAAGGAGTGATTAGTTAGAGCAACATTTTTTAAAGTTTAAAAGAAGGAGAGATGATCCAATTGACACAGAAAATTCTTAAGAGGCTTTACAGGGGACATGCTGTGAAAGTGTAACTCCTGGTTGAGGAATATAGAAGAGAGTAAACAGCCTCAGCAAAAGGAATCATAAAATCCCTATGGTGTGGAAATAGGTCATTTGGCCCATTGCATCCCACCCAGACCCAACCCCTAACCTATAACCTAGCATTTCCCATGACGAATCCACATAGCTTGCACATCCTTAACACAAAGGGCAATTTAGCATGGACAATCCATCTAACATGCACACCTTCGGACTTTGTGAGGAAACCCAGGCAGACACAGACAGTTGCCCAAGGCTGGAATTGAACCCAAGTCACTGGCACAGTGAGGCAGCCACCATGCCATCCCAAGTCAGCCATATTGAACTGAAATGAGGAGAAATTTCTTCAATCAAAAACTTGTGAATCTTTGGAGAGATTCCAATCAGAGAGCAAACAGTTATTAAATATATTAAAGAGAGATGATAATAGCTTTTGGGAATCTAAAGGAATTAAATAATTCTGCAATAACATGCAAAGATAGAGTTGAGGCAGAAAATTATTTCAGTTTAATTCAATACAGCACAGGAACAGGATCTTCAGCCCACCAAGTCTGCACGAGTTCCTAGGTCTTATTTAGACCCACGACTTATTTCCCATGCACAGTTTTTATCCCTCTGTTCACCTCCTGTTCATGTGTCTATCAAGAAACGCCTTAAACATTGCTAATATGCCTGCTTCCACCACCTTCATTGGCAGAGCATTCTAGACACACAACACTGTCTGTGTGAAAAACTTTCTCTGCACTTCTGCCCTAAACGTTTCCCTTCTTACCTTGAACCTGTGCCCTCTTATCATTCCATCCTGAGAAAAATCCTCTGACTACCCACCATATTTATGCCTCTCATAATTTTGTAGATCTCTATCAGGTTACCCCTCAGCCACTGTCTTTCCAGTGAAAACAATCTGAATTTATACAACCTCCCCTCATAACTAAAACCCTCCAGACCAGGTAACATCCTGGGAAACCTTCTCTGCACCCTCTCCAAAGTATCCATGTCCTTCTAGTAGTGTGGCAACCAGAATTGCACATGATATTCCAAATGGGGCCTGACTAAAGTTTTATACAGGAGAAAGTGAGGACTGCAGATGCTGGAGATCAGAGTCGAAGAGGGTGGCACTGAAAAAGCACAGCAGGTCAGGCAGCATCTGAGGAGCAGGAGCAGAAGATTTGATGTTTCAAGCAAAAGCCCTTCATCAGAAACATCAACTATCTTGCTCTTCAGATGCTGCCTGACCTACTCTGCTTTTCCAATGCTACATTTTTTGACTCTAAAGTTTTATACAGCTCTAACATAACCTGCTAACTTTTATATTCAGTGCCCCAGCCGATGAAGGCAAGTGTGCTGTATGCTTTCTTGACCAGCTTAAACAACTTTGTTGCCAATTTCAGGGATCTGTGGACCTATCCACATAGCTTCCTCTGTATGTCAATGCTTCTCGGGGTTCTGCATTTATTGTATAATTCAGACCTGAATTAGATCTTCAAAACTGCATCACCTCGCATTTATCTGGATTAAACACTATCTGCCATTTCTCTGTGCAAATCTGCTTTCTATCTATATCTTCTATTTTCTTTGACAATTATCCCTATTATCTGTATCTCTGCTAATTTTGGTCTCATCCACACACTTACTAATCAGACCACTTACATTTTCCTCCAGATCATTTATATCTATTACAAATAACAAAGGTCCTAGCACTGATCCCTGAGAAACACCATTAGTCTCCATTTCAAAAAGTACCCACTACTCTCTGTCTTCTATAACCAAACCAGTTTTGTTTTCATCTAGCCAGCTTTATCCAGATCCCATGAGACTCTACTTTCCATACTAACCTTCCATGAGGTCCTTTATCAAATACCTTACTAAAGTGCATGCAGACAGCATCCACTGTCCTTCCCTCATCCATCATTCTTGTCACCTCCTCAAAATAATCAAATTGGTGAGACATGGCCTTTCCCATTGCCTATCACTAACAAATCCATTCACTTCTAAATGTGAGTAAATCCTGTCTCTCATTATCTTCTCCATCAATTTCTCCACCACTGATGTCAGGCTCACTGGCCTGTACTTACTTGGATGAGCTGTTTCCCTTCTTAAACAGAGGAACAACATTGGCCATTCTCCAGTCCTCCAGAATCTCAAAGATATCTGTTAAGGCTCCAGCTATTTCTTTCCCTGCCTCCCACAGTAATCTGGAATATATTCTGTCTGGCCCTGGGACTTGTCTACCTTAATGTATTTCAAGATGCCCAACACCTTCTCCTTCATTATGTTGCCCACCCGAGAATATTCACACAACTTGCCCAAAGCTCAACATCCCTTACGTCCTTCTCTTTGGTGAATACTGATGTAAAGTACTCATTCAGGATCTTACCCATTTCTTCTGGCTCCACACATAACCCCCTCTTTTATCCTTAGTGGGCCTACTCTTTCCTTAGCTACCCTCTTGTTCCTAATATATGCATAAAATGCCTTGGGATTCTCCTTAACCCTGCTGGCCAAGGACATTTCATAGCCCCTTTTTGCCTTTGAAGCTCCCCTTTTAGCTCCTTTCTTCTTTATCTATATTCTTCAAGGAATTTTTTTTGTTTTTAGTTGCCTAGATCTAAGGTATGCTTCTCTTTTTTTTGACTAAGCTGATAATTTCCCCTGTAATCCAAGGTTCCTGAGTTCTACCCTTCCTGTCCTTCATTTTCACAGGAATCTGCCTGTCCCACACTCTAACCAATTGGTCTTTAAATGACTCCCTCATGTCAGATGTGGATTTACCCTCAAACAGCTGCTCCCAATCCACATTATCCACAATTTTGTTGAAGGTTAATCAGGTCCTTAGATTCAAACGGCCCACTGCTGTTTTTTTAAATGTTCTGGCAATTGCCGTTTTGATGCTGTGGTGGGGTGGAAACCTGATCAGAGGGATTGAAATGTGGAGCTTCAGGACAGAGTTAGGTGGTGACAACATATTCAAAGACTTTAGGGAGAGGTAAGATGTTGGAACTGAAGCAGTAATTTGTAACGATGGATTAATCAAGGATTCTTCCTTTGAGGATGGATTGAGCATCACAAGATTAAAGGAAACAGGATCAGTACTTGAGAAGAGAAGCCCTTAGCTACATTAGACACATGGTAGCCAGGAAGGGAATTCGGAGGGAATTAATGGAAATAGGTCAAAATTTGTAGGAGATCTTTTATAATTGATATTTTCAAAACTTATTCCCGTCATGTATCTAATAATCTAGAACTAGTTGAGATACTGGAAAATTTATCTGTGATTAAAACGTTTACCAGATGGTGCACATTCTCCTTAAATAACATGTTTAACATTATTGTGATTAGCTAAGGGGAGGTGAATTAGCTAGAACAAGAATGTATTTTTAAACTCTACATTTGGCCGCAACAAAGTTTGATTATGAAATCCAGAGAAATAATAAAATACAACCTCAAAGGCAAACAAACATGAAAGAGACAATGAAAGCAAACATTACAGTCTGATGTTACAAATCCAATTTAGTCCTTTTAATATTCATTTGTGGGATGTGGGCATCGCTGGCCGGCCGGGGTTTATTGCCTGTGCTTCGTTGTCCTTGAGAAATTGGTGGCAAGCTGCCTTCTCGAACCACTGCAGTTCACCTGCTGCGGATTGATCCACAATGCTCTTAGGAATAGAATTCCAAGATTTTTACCCAGCAATAGTGAAGAAATGGCAAGATATTACTAAATCAGGATGGTGAGTTGGTTGGAGGAGATCTTGCAGGTGGTGATGTTCCCATATATCTGCTACCCTGTCCTTCCAGATGAAAGTGGTCATGGGTTTGGAAGGTGCTGTCTGAGGAGCTTTGGTGAACTTCTGCAGTGCATCTTGCAGATAGTATATACTGCTGCTACTGAGCATCAGCAGTGGAGAGAGTGGATGCTTGTAGATTCTGGGCCAATCAAGTGGTCCACTTTGTCCCGGACGGTATCAAGCTTCTTAAGTGTTGTTAGGGATGCACCCATCCAGACAAGTGGGGAGTGTTCTATTACACTCCTGATTTGTGCCTTTTAAAAGGTGAACATGCTTTGAGGAGTCAGGAAGTGAGTTATTCACCGCAGTATTCTTAGCCTCTGACCTGCTCTTGTAGCCACTGTATTTTTATAATGAGTCCAGTTGAGTTTCTGGTCAACGATAACCTCCAAGATGTTGATAGTGGGAGATTCAGTGATGGTAACATTATTGAATATCAAGGGGCAGTAGTTAGATTGTCTTTTTTTGGTGATGGTTATAACCTGGCATTTATGTGGCATGAATGCTATTTACTATCTGTCAGACCAAGCTTGGATATTGTCCAGACCTTGTTGGATTTGAACATGACCTGCTTCAGCATCTGAGGAGTCATGAATGGTGCTGAATATTGTGCAGTCATCAGCGACCATCCCACTTCTGACCTTATGATGGAGGGAAGATCATTGATGAAGCAGCTGAAGGTGGTTGAGCCGAGGATTCTACTCTGAGGAACTCCTGCAGAGATGACCTGGAGCTGAGATGACTGATCTCCAATAACTATGACCATCTTCCTATGTATCAGGTATGACTCCAACCACTGGAGAGTTTGCCACCTGATACCTATTGATTCCAGTTTTGCTAAGGCTCCTTGAGGCCACACTTGTTTGAATGCAGCCTTGATGTCAGGGTTGTTACTCTCACCTCACCACTGGAATTCAGCTGTTTTGTCCATGTTTGAATCAAGGCTGTAATTATGCCAGGAGCCGAGTCGACCTGGCGAATCCAAACTGGATGTTACTGAGCAGGTTATTGCTGAGCAAGTGCTGCTTGACAGCACTGTTGATGGCATCTTCTATCGCTGTACTGATTATCAAGAGTAGACTTATGGGGCGGTAACTGGCTGGTTTGGATTTTCCATGCATTTTATGTACAGGACATACCTGGCCAATTTTCCATATTGCCAGGTAAACGCCAGTGTCATAGCTGTTCTGGAACAGCTTGGCTAGGGAAGCAGAAAGTTCAGGAGCACTAATCTTCAGTGCTATTGCTGAAATATTGTCAGACCTCATAGTCTATAGGCAGCATGGTGGCTCAATGGTTAGCACTGCTAACCCAGCGATCCCAGCTAACCCTCACAATCCCAGCGATCCCGGTTCAATTCCAGCCTCAGGTGACTGTCTGTGTGGACTTTGCGTATTCTCCTTCCATTTGTGCAGGTTTTTTCTGGGTGCTTCAGTTTCCTCCAACAATCCAAAGATATGATTTTGAGACTCTAGAATAGAACTGCGATATACAAAGTTAAAAATCACACAATAACAGGTTTATTTGGAAGCACTAGCTTTTAGAGCGCTGCTCCTTCATCAGGTGGTTGTGGAGTATAAGATTGTAAGACACAGAATTTATAGCAAAGTTTTACAGTAACTGAAATTATATGTTGAAAAGGACCTGGGTTGTTTGTTAAGTCTCTCATTTTTAGAGTGAGATCCAAATCCAAAGATATGCAGGTTAGGTGAATTGGCCATGCTAAAATTGTCAAAAGTGTTCAGGGATGGGTGGATTTGTCAGGGGTAAATGTAGAGCAATAGGTTAGGGGAATGGGTCTGGGTGGGTTGCTGTTCGGATGGTCGGTGTGGACATGTTTGGCCAAATGGCCTGTTTCCACACTGTACGGGTTCTATAATATGAGCCAAACAGAAGATCCAGATTCAAGTGAATGGATTCAGCCATTTGGATAACATGTTAATTTCACTTCAAAATGGATTCATGGATTGGCTTAACCATGCAGTCATCTTAAGTCAGTGCTTTTCTTTATAAAGACCATTTTATCCATGAAAGATCCCAGGTATTCAAAGCAGATGATGTAAATTGAAATTTAGTATTCAATTTTTTGCCACTAAAATAACAATGTGCTCTCATACTTTAAAATTCCACATTAGCACTCTTTAGATTATTCTTTGACTCAGAGTTGGCAATGCCCAGGAGATCTGTTCTTTTATAAAATATATGCTCTTACCTTTACTTATTGCATTAATGGATTAAAAATATGTAGTTAGATATTTGGGCAGAAAGTGACATTTTATACCTTCATTATTTTGACAAGAGCTGTATAAAACTTTAATGAGGTCACTTTTGGAATATTGCATGCAGTTCTGATTGCCATGCCACCAGAAGGTAATGGATGCTTTGGAGAAGATGCAGAAAGTATCAGGATATTGCCTGATCTGGAGGGTTTTAGTTGTGAGGAGAGGTTGGATAAACTTGGATTGTTTTCACTGGAAAAACAAAGGCTAAGGAGTAACCTGATACAGGTCAATATAATTATGAGAGGCATAGATATAATGGGTAGTCAGGGACTTTTATCCCCAGGTGGAAAGGTCAACTACAAGAGGACACAGGTTCAAGGTGAGAGGGGGAATGTTTAGGACAGAAGTGCAAGGAAAATCTTTCACAGCACAAGTGGTGGTAACCTGGAATATACTGCCAGTGGAGGTGGTGGAAGCAGGCATGTTAGCAATGTTTAACGCATATCTTATGAGACATGAGACATGGGAAGTGAGCAGAGGGATAGAAACCACATATGGGTAAAAATGTGATGGGGCTAATTAAGGATTTGGAATTGGTGTAGACTCGGTGGGCTGGAGGGCCCATTCCTGTGCTATATTGTTTATGATTTTGCTCAATTTATAATGAGGTTGATGATGAAGAGGAGAAGTCGCTCCAGCCACCAATCATCAGTTAAAATTTTGTGGTCCAGGAGGATGACCACTCAACATATTTGTTCATTCTAGTGGTATAATTTCTGTATTATGGACTGTACAAGCATTTTGCATCCACCAGGGAAGGTCTCTCTTCTAAAAATGAATTCCTTCATTGTGCCTTCTGTGCAGCTGTAAAGCTCTTTCTCCTTTATAGTCTGGGCTATGACATGCCCTCTTGCCATCTAATGGAACAGCAGCAGCCCCAGTGCATTGCACAGGCACCTCTTCATGAAAGAGTTTAGTGACATAAGGGAAATATTTGAGAAATTGACAGAGCAGTCATTGGTGAACCAAGAGATGTTGACCTGACCTGTTTGATGAGCATTTAATAGATTACCATTTGCAATGATGCTAATTTTAATGAAGATCATTAAACTTCTGCTTAAGTGTTTGTACAGAATGCAGTATCACCCAAAGGAATTTTTAAAAATGGATGGGAGGATCATGAAATTAAAAAAAAAATACACTTGGAAACATATAAGGTTTAGATTTTCTGATACCAATAGAAAACTGTTTAAAAAAAGTGGAATAGTATTGGCACTGCATTTAAAAATTGCCTTAATGTCTCAATTATAAAGCATCTTTGACAATAGCTCAATACAGTTGTTACACCTTGAGCTGTATGTATGTTTTGCTACTAGTTTTAGTTTGACACTGGCAGTTGCTTAAACAGAAATTCTTCTTGAAAAATGTTATGATGAAATGGATGAAGTGATTTTTAACTGTTAGGGGATAAAAACTAAAATAAACTCAAATGGCCTAGCGTGAAAAAAATGTGAATTTCCCTCCTGTATTCTCTGGCAGTCAAAGTCCAGTGATCCACACAGATATCTATACAGCCAAACATACCCTGGAATGAATGTGCCTGCCTTTTCTATTCAGAAGCTCCTGTCTGTGAGCTATGAGTTTGCAAACCTATCTCCTTGACCAAAACACACTGACTAATGTCTTCTTTATTGGCTCTGCGTCGATTCTATCTGATTATGTTCCGGTGAAACTCCTTGAGTTAATAACTTAAAGGTTTTATGTACAATGTACATTTTTGTACTTGTAACTATTTATATACATGGCTGTTAAGATAAGTACAGCACAATGCTATTTGATGGAGAACAGCAAACATTGCAAATATATGAAATGTTTTCTGGAGTTGAGTTTCAATGAGTGAATATTGAAACTTCTGGCATTCAGTTGGCTGGATGTAGGTTTCTGTCCATGATTTTGCACTGTACAAGTTACTGATATTGGCATTGTGCCCGTTTCGTGTTCATGCAGT
The DNA here is from genome assembly GCF_004010195.1 of Chiloscyllium plagiosum. Lineage (NCBI taxonomy): Eukaryota > Metazoa > Chordata > Chondrichthyes > Orectolobiformes > Hemiscylliidae > Chiloscyllium > Chiloscyllium plagiosum. Next base: position 82,896,460 of record NC_057716.1, on the reverse strand, counting down.
ATGAGACTCCATATTGTGCATTGGATCCCAGCAGTTATACAGATCTGATTTCCAAAGACAGAGTGCAAAAGAGAGAAGAGCAATATACTCAGTTAATTGTATCAAAACAGTCAGAATGTCTAAATGTACCTATTAGATTGTCAAAACAATGTGCCATTGAGGATGATGACATGAGAAAGGACTGATATCTGGCTTTTGATGGAGCAGGCAGGGATGGGAGAATTCTCCCTCTTGCATGAAAATAAGATTTTCCAACCAATTCTTCATGACATTAGTGTACTTTAAAAATTAGGAGGAAAATATTGGGGGAAATCTTTTGAAAAGCATAAATTGCTAAGCTGAATCAGAATAAACATATTAATAATATACCACTTATTAAGATTAAATATTCAAATTTATGATTCTGAACGTATGTGTACCTTGACTTCAGATGCCAAATTTAAATCCTCAACAGATTGTTCCAGCATTGGAGTCACAGCCAGAAATTGAACCGCACCTCCCACAGTACCTGTTGAATTCATTAGCTCGAGAAACAAAACATTTGAACATAAAATTTGACAAAGTGATGGAGGTTATGTGATTTTAGGATTTCAACCAATGAAAAAGAAAATTTGCTGACAAAATTAAATGTACATTGTGGTTTAATAGTTTATTTGAAAATCAGCAAAAAGACATAAATCCAGGTTGATGTGTTACACCCCACCATAATTTTACTCATTTGGTAAAGGGCTTTAGATTAGTTTGAATGCTATGAATGTTGTAAATAATAGACATAAACGAAACAATGAAGCTGGGCTCAGATATTTCCTGTGCTGTTGGTATTTACCAAGAAATAAAATATTTGCACTTATAAAGTCCCTTATTGCATTCTCACCATATTCTCAAAGTACCTCACAATAACTGTAAGAATTCAGATCAGGGCATTTGAGTTTATTAGAAATCCCAAATTGAACTTCAATCGTCAATAAGTTGAGGGTAAATTATGTTAATGCATTTGCTTTATAAAACTTTACTGAAAGATCTGTTGAGACTTTTATGATTGATTAGTCAAAGCACTGTAAAATCTGTAGACTCAAAAGCATCTTGCACAGTATTTTGCAAGTAAAGTGATTTTAATCCAAATCATAGACCTCTGCTGTTGTGAATCTTTTGTTTGGAAGTTAAAAGACTCTTCCCCAGCTTTAATGCTGCTGTCATTAGTAGCTTGTGCATGCCAGCCTGCAGATAACTACAAGATAATTGGATCTCTGCTGTTTTTACCTTGAGAGAGATAGTGATTTCCCCCACCAATCACCAGTTGAATAAGTAGCGATCTTGTTTATTAATGTTATGTCCTCCAGATAAGGCTTCATCTTCCTTTGAGATTTCAGCCCTGCAGTTTTATGTAGTCTTCATTTTTGCACTGCAGTACCCATGGAACTTTTGTTGGCATGCCCTAGAAAACGTTGTTTCATTCTAATGCATGCTGTGCTGAACCTAGTGGGAATTACATGTACCAGCTGTCTTCATATTATGCATAAAAAGTGAGGCCACTCACATTCATTTTTTGTATAAGAAACATATGATGTTCTTTCAACTCATTCAAAGAATTATACCCCCATGTCCTTACACACATTTGTACCCACATCATCATGATTCCTGTCATCACCAAGCTCTAATGGCTTTTAGGATCCTTGATCCTGCCTTCAAATTGGTCCATCACATATTCCACCTTCTAGAAAGAGTCACAAATTTACTATGACCCAGATGGAAATGATTTGACTCATTGAGACCTTGCCAGGTAAATTTCACCCCTCACCCCCAACTTTGTTGCACTGTTTAGTCCTTCAAATGCATGTTTTCTTTTAGAATTATTCATAGTCTCTAATTCCCCCACCCTCCTAGTCAGTGATCTCCAGGTCATTACGATTCATTACATAAAAGGTTCTTATTTGTATCATCATTCCTACATAAAACTTAACGTTGTGTCCCTCATGTTTGTACCATCAGTTAAAGGGAACAACATCACTTTCTCTACCTTATCTAAACTTAAAAATCACACATGCTCTCCAAAATGCAAAATTCCCACCTACTTCAAGAAGACAACCATCATCCCAGTGCCAATAAATATATCATGCAGCATGCCTCTAACCTCCATAACTGTGAAGTACTTTGAGAAGTTAGTCGTGATTCACATCAAGTCCAGCCTCCTAAATGCTTTGATCCTTTGCAATTCATCTACCAGTGCAATAGGTGCCAGCAGATGCCATCTCTCTGGCCCTACACCCATCCCTGGAACATCTGGATAACACCGATAGCTACATAGGGCTCCTACTTGCTGAACATCGTACCACCTTCAACACCATAATTCCAAGCAAATTCATCTCTAAACTCCAAGACCTAGGTCTTGGCTCTCTCTTCTGTAACTGGATCTTCAACTTCTTGACTCATAGACTGCGGTCAGTAAGAATAAATGGCAACACCTCCTGCACCATAATCCTCAATACAGTCCCACACGGCTGCATACTCAGCCCCCTGCTATACCCCTTATATACTCATGAACGTGTGGCCAAATTCCATCAAAATTCCACTTACAAGTTTGCTGATAACACAACAGTTTTAGGTTGGATCTCAAAAAATGACAAGACAGAATACCAGCAAGAAATTGAGTGCTTAGTGGCATGGTGTAAAGGTAACAATTGTGCCATCAATGTCAGCAAAATGAAAGATCTGGTTATTGACTTCAGGAAGTAAAATGGAGGGCATGCTCCTGTCTCTGTCAATAGTGCTGAAGTGGAGATGGTCAAGAGCATCAAGTTCCTGGGAGTGATGATCACTAGCAAGCTGTCCTGGTGTATCCACGTTGACAAATGGTCAAGAAAGCACAACAATGTCCCTACTTCCTCAGAAGGCAAAGGAACTTAAGTAATATTAAGTATTAAGACGCTTATCAAATTTTATAGATGCACCATAGAAAGTATCCTATCTGGATGCACCACAGCATGGTATGACAACTGCTCTTCCCAAGACGACAAGAAACTACAGAGAGTCATGAACATAGCCCAGTCCATCACACAAACTTGCCTTCCATCTACTGAATCCATCTACACTTCCTGCTGCCTCAGGAAAGCAAAATCAACATAATCAAAAATCCCTCCCATTAGGGTTACACTCGCTTCCATCAGGCAAAAGGTATAAAAGCTTGAATGCACATACGAATAGATTCAAGAACAGCTTCTTCCCGACTGTTATCAGACTTCTGAATGACCTCTCAAATGTTAATTCTGACCTTTCTCACTCTGCAGCTGATATGCACCCTTTAACCAGCCTACCTCAGCACTAGGGCAACACGGTGACTCAGCAATTAGCACTGCTGCCTCACAGCACCAGGGACCTGGGTTCGATTCCTGCCTCGGGCAACTGTCTGTGTTGAGTTTGCATGTTCTCCCCGTGTCTGCGTGGGTTTCCTCTGGGTGCTCTGGTTTCCTCCCACAATCACAAAGATGTGCAGGTCAGGTGAATTGGTCATGCTAAATTGCCCGTAGTGTTAGGTGCATTAGTCAGAGGGAAATGTAGGGGAATGGGTCTGGGTGGGTTACTCTTCGGAGGGGCGGTGTGGACTTGTTGAGCCGAAGGGCCTGTTTCCATACTGTAGAGAATCTAATCTAGTCTAACCCTAATGACTGCTTATGATCTGCTTCTTGTGTCAGCTGGCCTGGCTTTATTCTGTCTGTCTCTCTCTCTCCAGAGTGGCATTCAGATCGAGACTGGTCATTTGAATCCAGGTGGGTCTGCCTGGTCTGGAAATGTCCTGACTTGAACTACCTTGGCATTGAAAATCCAATGCATCGGATCAGAGCAAATAGACTTTTGACCTTAAGGGAGGGACACTCATTTTAGCTGTAGAATGCATTGGGAATTAAATGCTATAACATCACAATCCTTATAATTGGTATTGCCTGATGTACAGTATCAACATCATAACAAATCTCCAAATTCTCATTGGAATTTTGAGAGAAAGACCATAATAGCTGCATCTCACAATGTATGGATCATAGCTGCAGGCTTTGTAAAACTGGCAGCCCTGAACACTCAATTTATAACTTGATTGTAATGAGACATTTGCTTGTTAATTTTCCTTAATTAATTATTATTTTGATGTTGACTTCAGCACAAGAAATGATACATAAAGTTTGGTGCCGTGCTATCATTTAACCCTTTATATCTAAGGATGTCAAATGTATATTTAGTTATATTATTAAGGTGCAGCTGTGCTACCATTTTTGAATGTGTAAATAACTGTATAACTCCTTAGCAGAGTTCTAAACTGCCACTGGTGAAATATGGTGTAATTATCAAAAGAGGGAAGTTTGCATTTACCAAACATTTCAACACATTTTTAGAATGTCTCAGATCTTCCAGGTAATGATTTACCTTGGAGTACTGCCACTATTGTAAGATATTCTCACATTTTTTAGCCAGTTCGCCCATCATACTTGCACTCACTAACCTAAATTGCTTTTTGATCAAACAGAACCTTGACTTTAAAATTTTCTTCCATATTTTCAGATGTCTCACCATATATCTCTCTAATCACTTCCAGCTCTACAACCCACCAAGTTACTTAGGGATTTCCAGTTTTGGTGTCTTTTCATCTCTGGGTTTTATAACTCCATCATTGGTGGCCTCTGCCCTATTAAGAAAGTCTTCATCGTGAAAGATAATGGCTTGTGCTGTGATGTTCAATCCTGTATTAAGCATCACCTGGTGAGGCTCAGGAGACCCAAACAGGCATGGCAGTCTTTGTGCATTTCCTACAGGGGAAGACAATGGCTGAGGAGATGTTCTCTCTCATCCCTCTACTTGGCCAACTATGATTTTAATTTCCCCTCATCTCCTCCAAAACTCTTCCAAACGTTGCAAACGAGTTCTTCCTCCATGCATCACAAATCTCTTCCAGTTGTCAGTGTCATATCTCACTTGTAGCAGATGTATGGTCATGATCCAGTGGCCTGAGGTGACCATCTCTCTACCTCTCTCCTTCACCATGATTCTTTAAATTTATTGAGTTTTGAGAAGATTTGTAGCTCAGGTTGAGGTTTTGGATGTAGGTTTGCTCACTGAGCTGAAAGGTTCATTTCCAGACGTTTCATTACCTTACTACGTAGCATCTTCAGTGGACCTCATGCGAAGCAATGCTGACAATTCCTGCTTTCTATTTATTTGTTTGGGTTTCTTTGGGTTGGTGATGTCATTTCCTGTGGTGATGTTATTTCCTGTGATGAAGTCACTTCCTGTTCCTTTTCTCAGAGGGTGGTAGATGGGGTCTCAACGGAACTCTATCAACAAACACATCAAGTTAATATTCCAACAATTATATCGCTGGGCCATTACCTCTGCAGCACCAACTCACCTCTTGGTACCTTTATTGTCACCTCCACAGAGAGAATAGTTGTGCCCCAACAATAGGATGAATTATAGATTTTGCAAGGATTGTAAATGGTCCCACATAGGCCAATGGTTAATTATTCATTGCAATGACCACGCCATTTTTGGGGCACTGCCCAACCTCATAATCCTAAATGAATATCATTAATAAAAGGCAGCAAGGTATTTGTAAAAGGACCATAATCAACATTATTGAATTATTTCAAACCACGCCATTTTTGGGGCACTGCCCAACCTCATAATCCTAAATGAATATCATTAATAAAAGGCAGCAAGGTATTTGTAAAAGGACCATAATCAACATTATTGAATTATTTCAAAAATTAACTGAAAACAAAGGAAAACAAAGTAGAAAATGGAAGGTAGAATTTAAGGAAAGTTTGTCAGATGGGTTTTAAGTTGGAAATGATACCTTGAAATTGTCCATGCTGAGATTACTGTATTTACCAGATGCATAAATAATTTGGAGTAAAACATTGGAGGTTTGGGCCAGTATTTCAAATGCCAGCATGGGCCCAAGTGTACTGGGTGAGTGTTTAAATAACGGGCAGGACCTACATCCATTCCCATAGCTCTATTGCCATGCTGGTAATTTTCAGTGAGGTGGGAGACCATTCCTGATATCCCAGCGTTGTTGGCCACATGGATTTGGGCTGGATTTAGAAGATTCGCACAAGCACAGTGGTGTCATGGACTATGAGGCAACCATCATTTGGAGTCAGCAACCATATCGAAAGGTTTAATAGAGTGAATGATGATAGCGGTCATTTATGTTTTTCAAACCAAAACTCTAAGTAATATCAAAAACATATTATCATTTCAGACAAGCAGTCAAAGGAATTAACAGTATTCTGAAAGTGGAAAATCTGCAGATGCATTACAGCACATTACCTCATGAATAAAATGCTATTCTACATTGCATATTAATGATATTCAGACCGGAGGGTGTAAAATATGCCATTGCATTGAATTTGTTTTTCACTGAGGTTCAGCTCAGCCATTTGTTTGGCTCTTTCAGATGGCAAAGTATATATTGAATCACTGGGGAAAAAAAAAGGCGTAAGCTTTAACAGAAGTGAGAAGATGCAACTATCAGGATGATTGAGCAGGTTGGATTCCTGCTTCTGAGAAAGAGGAAATGAGGAATTAATTAAAATAAGCAGGATAAGCTTGGAGAACTATATGTGGATGACATTTGTGGATGACTCCATAACAACAAGTCAGAATTTTATAACAGTTACTCTCAATCAAATAAAGAATTTAAGGGGATTTTCTTGAGAGAGTCATAGAGTTATACAGCATGGAAACAGACCTTTGGTCCAACTGATCCATACTGACCAGGTTTCCTAAACTGAATTAGTACTATTTTCCTGTATTTGGCCGATATCCCTCTAAACCTTTCCAATCCATGTCCCTGTCCAAATGTCTTCTAAATGTTGTAATTGTACCAACCTCTATCACTTCCTCTGGCACCTTGTTCCACATACACACCTCAGTGTGAAAGAGTTGCCCCTCGAGTCCTTTCCCTACCACCTTTAATCTATGACCTCTAGATTTGGACTCCCTTGCCCTGGGGAAAATACCTTGTATATTCACCTTATCTATGCCTTCCATGATGTTAAAAACCTCTGTAAACCTCTTAGTTTCCTAAGCTCCAAGGGAAAAAAATCCAGCCAATCCAGCCTCTCTTTATAACTCAAACCTTCCAGTCTCGGTAACATCCTCGTAAATCTTTTTTGCACCCTTCCCAGTTTAATTACATCCTTTCTTTAGCATGGCTACCAGAATTGCATACATTATTCCTAATGTGGCTTACCAATGTTTTGTACAGCTGTAATATGACCCCCAACTCCTGTACTCAAACCTGTACTACATGATGAGTTAAAACAAATAGCACAGATGCATTTAAGAGAACACTAAATATATGCATAATAGACAGAGGATTAAAGGATTGACAGGTTTATTTAGAATGGGAAGAGGCTTATGTGAAATATAAACACTGGCATTGATTAAATGTACAGAATGGCCATTTCATGTGCTGTATGTTTTATATTATCTTGAATTTGTGTGTTAGCTTATTAAACAGTGGTAAAGAATTATTTTGTAATGGGCTGTTTTCCTTTTCATTCTCGATAATGAAAATTTATTTCCAGAAATTACACCTTTTCATGACTTAGCCACTATGATAAATTTCAATGAAAGCAAAAAGCATTTTTATCTTCTGAACAGAGTGAAATATGGCCCTCCATTTCATGTTGTATAAAAGCATCAGGGGAAATTAAAAAAAAACTCCCCTTGGTGTGAGATCAAGCTGCCTTTTAATCTACACTAATATCCAGAATCTATCTGGACTGAAAACTATGACCAGAGGGGTGAGTTTTAATACCAGTATGATGTCAGTATGTGGGGAGTGTTACTTTGCCAGACATTCTCCATAAAGGACTCCATGTTGGATTGACTCCAGTATCAATTAAGCAATATAAATGAGGTACTAGAAACCTCTGAATTTCAAACATGGATAATTGGAATTCATCCAACCAGCAAGTGGGAACTAAAAGATTTACTTATATAGTGTTAATGGGCCAACATTAAAAATATTCCTGTCTGAACATACTAATGTACTCAGCCTCATTCCACCTAATATGCATATCTAGTGCACAGCACGATGTGGTGCTGGATTATTAGGGCCTGTTTTGGTTTGTTGAATTCATCAGGCTTGCAACTAGAAGTCTGAACCACTTTCATGATGGAGCCTTGCGAGCATATGTTTAGTAATCTGGCTGAGTGGGATGGGCAATTACCCTGATAGTGTTCCTGTCTAGAAAGAGGGAGGTGACCTAAAGATGCGGGGGATGGGGTAGGGTGATTTGCAGAGAGTCAAAGTAAGACAAAGAACTTTTGTGGGACCAAGTGGAGGACTGATACAAGAAAATTTTATTATCCCTCCCATCTCCCCAACATGAGCCTTGCAAGAATTGTTAACCTCCATTTTATTAAAGTCATATCAGGCAGCTTGGATGGAAAACATAGTGGTGATTTACAAATGTCCCATTTATGAGCAAAAAGAAGAACAAAACAGGTGTTTGATTTGACTCGAGTATGTTCTGAAACTACAAAACTCTCTCCTTTGTATGTGTGAGCCTTCCTAAATATATTATCTAGAGTTCAATACTCCTTTATTTTGAATTTCTACTTCTATTTTGGGGTTTGTGGATTTAGAATTAGTCCCATGTACAGTATTACAAATGGTAATAAGATGACCTGAGGTGAAAATCCAAAACTTTGTGAAGAGGTGGTGTGAAATAACCTCTTTGTCACCATGCTGTTGATGAAGCAGCCATTTACATTTAATCATTTTATATGTGGTGGTGTGTGATAGTATGACTACATATAGTGTGTCCTAAGATTCTGAAATACAAAAACATCCCCTAATTTCACGGTAAAATCAGATTTACATAGCTATCTGTAGATAGCTGGATTGCAGCTGGTTAAGGTTTACAGCCCATGTGAAAGTCAGCATAAACAAACACTTGCATCATAGACAACACGATATGAACATTTTTACTTTAGTAATATTGCAAGATTCTGTCACTTGTAGCTTGGTTCCTGATTAATCAAAAATTGACTTTGTACCAGCCTGTAATCTCAGTGTAATTTTGTTGTTCTGTCGTAAAATACTGGATTGGTTCACCTAATTCACATATTATTTACTTTTATGGGGCTTATTTTCTCATGCCACACAATGTATTTCATTCCTCTGCTTTGCAGTGCCTACTGACGTGTAATTACAACTTGTCTTAGCACTAAGAGTGAGTAGTAGGCAAAAAAAATCTAAAGGAGTACTTGATTTATGACATATACTATTATATCAAGCGTCTAATCTGCCTACCTTTGCTTCAGGCTAACACAAAGTCGAACATACTTATGATTAGCAAAGAACTAAGATACACAAGATTACGTCTCTGACAGCTAAGATTTACATTGGGTTAACAATGGTACTTTTGCACTGAATAGAAGTGAAAGTGTGTGAACCCATTTGCACCAGTTCATGTTTGCTTCATTAGTATTCACTCTAAAGCTGTTCACAATTTCATTATTTTCAATGGGAATTCACCACATAGTTGTGATCAAACTCGTGTGAAAAGTAGGGAGGTGGATGAATAATGAGAACCATGCTTATTCGTCCCTGACATTTCTGATGCATCATATTAATGTATGTTTTAAGTTCTTACTATTAAAGTTCCTAAATTTATCTATATCTCATAGCTTACTCCCAATGGGAAATCGGTTGCATTCTTCTCTTTTCCAATTTACATGTGAATCGTTGCATTGCTTAAGGTTTGGTGAGTTATTCCTGCACATACGATCAATTAACAATATTTGCAGCTGTCTTTCCTCCAAGTTCATAGAACTCAATGAGCCCTTAATAATCTATGGACTTGAATCATGGGGGTTAAATTGTTACAGAATGATTGATGTTAATCAGATCTGTGAAGACAAGAAGACAACAATCCATGTAACATTTTGGTCAGAGGTTCCTGTGTCATTACTTAATGTGTCTTTTGTCTGCACGCTGTACAATTGCAAGCCATTAGCTGACCAAGGCTATCAGGTTCATGAGTGTCTGAGAGCTAACAGATTATGATACCCACTGATTTTTTTTTACCTTTACTACTGGACTGCCAAAGTAGATATATTTCCTTCTGCTTCTGCCTCCGTAGTAACGGAGTTTTGGTGTAACAGTTACACCAAAAGAGAAAATGCTAGAAAATCTCAGCAGGTCTAAGGGTCAGTTAGACTCAAAATGTCAGCTCTTTTCTCTCCTTACAGATGCTGCCAGACCTGCTGAGATTTTCCAGCATTTTCTCTTTTGGTTTCAGATTCCTGCATCCGCAGTAATTTGCTTTTAACAAGATTGGGATCTCACTGTGTTAGGATTTTATGTTCGGAGTGTGTTCCTTCCTTTACTGAGAGTTAGGTCCATGTTAGATGCCTACCTCACTAGATTGACCACTGGATTTTTGTATACATGCACATCAGTGAAGACATAGTGTAACTGTTACGGAGGCAGAAGCAGAAGGAAAATCTCAGCAGGTCTAAGGGTCAGTTAGACTCAAAATGTCAGCTCTTTTCTCTCCTTACAGATGCTGCCAGACCTGCTGAGATTTTCCAGCATTTTCTCTTTTGGTCCCAATCTTGTTGTTGACAGGATCAGGAAAAACATAAAGAATGTCAATGTTTAAATACCAAAAAGGAGAATAAAGTCAGATTGTGTAAAAAATGTACTGCACTGTTTATTGTGATTGCAGCCTGGGAATTCATAAACTTTGTGCAAAATGTTTCTCAAGGCTGAAACATTTAGGACTACTTTTTAATTTGATGTGAAATGTATGACAGTTATTTGCAAATATGTAAATATATCCGGTGTATGCACAATCAGAAATTAGTAATTGTGGTCATATTTGCAAGCCCATGGCCATCTTTGTGTAATTGCTTATATTAATTGTGGGATATTAGCAGCCAATTTGCCTGCTGCCATCAACCTTCTATAACAATTTCATAAACAAAATTCACCAGCTGAAATTAGGTATGGGAAACAAAAACACTCGCATTACAAGATGGATTTAACTTTGCATGTGTTGGTAAGACAGAATGGGAGTAAAAAGGCAGACATTGTAGATGTGCTTACATTCTGTGACTGTATCAGCTCTGAATGTATATTCCTGCCCTGACAACCAATGTCTAAAAAGATGTCAGTTATTCAAGCAAACAGTTCTCGACCTCTGTCAGGAGTTGAGAGCTGATTTAGAAACAGCCCTGCCAGTCACAGTGAAGGTGACAGCTGCTCTTACCTTCACTGCTTCTGGCACATTGCAGAGCCCTGCAGGTGATAGCACAGACCTCAGCTAGTCCACCATATCTAATTGTGTAAGCCAGGTGACAGCTGCTTTGCTTAGGGTGGCAGATCACCATATTTGTTTTCCAAACCCATCTGTTTGCTAATTTCTAAGGATCCTGTCACAAATCTGTTCATTCTGTCCCAGTTTGTCACTTCCCAGGTGCTTTGAGACAGACAACAGGTTGCAGAATTGGCTCTCGGGTGAATGCATCATCACACAGAGGAAAAAGATAAAGCCAGACTTGCTTTTTATGACGACTGGATGACTCAAAGCATTATCTAGCCAATGAGGCATTTTAAAATATTATATGCAAGAAGCACAGAAGTCAATTTGCACACAGAAAACTCCCACAAATGAAAATGTAACAAGAATGAGATAATATATTTCTGTGATGCTGATTGAGGGATAATTATTGGACAGGCACCTGTAATAACTCCCTGAATTGGGTTTCTGCATTTTTGCTTTTTGTAGCAATGATAAAGAATGCATTCTAAAACTTATATGCAGATATCAATGGAATTATTTCATCCCTATACTCCTGCACATGCAAATTAGATTGAGGTACAGAAAACAAGGTGAACATAACTAAAAGTGCAATATTCCTTTTTCTAATTTGCAATCTTTTTCAGGCTCTTCATTCACTTATTGGACAAGTTGGAAAGATGTGTTTGGGGTATTTGCCATATGGAATACAGCTGTCCAAGAAGGTGTTCACCATCACCTTCTCGAGGAAATTAGGGATGAGCAAGGAATTGCCTTGCCAGTGACACTCACATAGTAGAGATCAGAGTGGTGCTGGAAAAGCACAGCAGGTCAGGCAGCATCCGAGGAGCAGGAAAATCGACGTTTTAGGCAAAAACCCTTAATCAGGAAAGAAGACAGGGAGCCTCCGGAGTGGAGACATAAATCCTGCTCCTCGGATACTGCCTGACCTGCTGTGCTTTTCCACCACCACTCTGATCTCTACTCTAATTTCCAGCATCTGCAGGCCAGACTTTGCCCCGTGATACTCACATTCCAAGACTAAAAAAAAGGAGGGCAAAGTGAAATACCACTTCAATTCCTATGACATTCTTCAAATTATGGATTTAATTACATTTTTGACATGTTTATATTTGTATCATTTGTCTCACTTCTGAGGGCACTACAGGCAAGTTTTTAAAAAAATGGAAATTTTCAATGTGTGTAAATCAATGTGGTTAAATGATATGCTGGACTCATTTTGTTGATGCAAGCAATGAGCATATGAACTGAAAATTGAAATGACTGACAAAACATTGAATGTTTGTCGCTGTCTGGGATTTTGAATGTTTGTCGCTGTCTGGGATTTTGAATGTTTTTAAGACAAAGACTGGTAGATTTTTGAACAGTAAAGGAATTAAGGGTTATGGTAAGCTGGCAGGTAAATGAACCTCAGTTTTGGAGTCATAGAATCATTGAGATGTACAGCATGGAAACAGACACTTCAGTCCAACCCGTCCATGCCGACCAGATATCCCAACTCAGTCTAGTCCCACCTGCCAGCACCCGGCCCATATCCATCCAAACCCTTCCTATTCATATACCCATCCAAATGCCTCTTCAATGTTGCAATTGTACCAGCCTCCACCATTTCCTCTGGCAGCTCATTCCATCAACGTACCACCCTCTGCGTGAAAAAGTTGCCCCTTAGGTCTCTTTTATATCTTTCCCCTCTCACGCCCCTTAGGTCTCTTTTATATCTTTCCCCTCTCACCCTAAACCTATTGCCTCCAGTTCTAGACTCCCTGACCCCAGGGAAAAGATTTTGCCTATTTACTCTATCCATGCCCCTCATAATTTTGTAAACCTCTATAAGGTCATCCCTCAGATTCCGACGTTCCAGGGAAACCTCTATAAGGTCATCCCTCAGATTCCGACGTTCCAGGGAAAGCAGCTCGAGCTGTTCAGCCTCTCCATACAGCTCAAATCTTCCAACCCTGGCCACATCCTTGTAGATCTTTTCTGAACCCTTTCAAGTTTCACAACATCTTTCCGATAGGAAGGAGACCAGAATTGCATGCAAAATTCCAACAGTGGCCTAACCAATGTCCTGTACAGCTGCAACATGACCTCCCAACTCTGTACTCAATATTCTGACCAATAAAGGAAAGCATACCACACTCCTTCTTCACTATCCTATCTACCCTCGCATTTATCTGAATTAAACTCCATCTGCCACTTCTCAGCCCATTGGCCCATCTGGTCCAGATCCTGTTGTAATCTGAGGTAACCCTCTTCGTTGTCCACTACATCTCCAATTTTGATGCCATCTGCAAAAGTACTAGTTGTACCTCTTATGCTAGCATCCAAATCATTTATGTAAATGACAAAAATTAGAGGACCCAGCACCGATCCTTGTGGCATTCCACTGGTCACAGGCCTCCAGTCTGAAAAACTACCCTCCACCACCACCGTCTGTCTTCTACCTTTGAGCCAGTTTGTATCCAAATGGCTAGTTCTCCCTGTATTCTGTGAGATCTAACCTTGCTGATCAGTCACCCATTGGGAACCTTATTGAACATCTTACTGAAGTCCATATAGATCACATCTACCACTCTGCCCTCATCAATCCTCTTTGTTACTTCTTCAAAAAACTCAATCAAGTTTATGAGACATGATTTCCCAAGCACAAAGCCATGTTGACTATCCTTAATCAGTCCTTGCCTTTCCAAATACATGTACATCCTGTACCTCAGGATTCCCTCCAACAACTTGCCCACCACTGAGGTCAAACTCACTGGTCTGTAGTTCCCTGGCTTGTCCTTACCACCCTTCTTAAACATGTTAGCCAACCTCCAGCCTTCCTGCACCTCACCTGTGACTATCGATGATACAAAATATCTCAGCAAGAAGGCCAGCAATCACTTCTCTAGCTTCCCACAGAGTTCTCGGGTACACCTGATCAGGTCCTGGGGATTTATCCACCTTTAACCGTTTCAAGACATCCAGCACTTCCTCCTCTGTATTCTGGACATTTTGCAAGATGTCACCATCTATTTCCCTACAGTCTATATCTTCCATATCCTTTTCCACAGTAAATACTAATGCAAAATACTCATTTAGTATCTCCCCCATTTTCTGCGGTTCCACACAAAGGCCGCCTTGATGATCTTTGAGGGGAGAAAGTGAGGTCTGCAGATGCTGGAGATCAAAGTTGAAACTTAAAGTTGATCTTTGAGGGGCCCTATTCTCTCCCTAGTTACTCTTTTGTTCTTAATGTATTTGTAAAAACTCTTTGGATTCTCCTTAATTCTATTTGCAAAAGCTATTTCATGTCCCCTTTTTGCCCTCCTAATACCATCAAAATTGGCTTTTCTCCAATTTAGAACTTCAATTTCTAGGTCTGGTTTATCCTTTTCCATCATTATTTTAAATCTAATAGAATTATGGTCACTGGCCCCCATAGTGCTCCCCCACTGACACCTCAATCACCTGCCTTGCCTTATTTCCCAAGAATAGGTCAAGTTTTGCACCTTCTCTAGTAGATACATCCACATACTGAATCAAAAACTTGTCTTGTACACACTTAACAAATTCCTCTCCATCTAAACCCTTAACAGTATGGCAGTCCCAGACTATGTTTGGAAAGTCAAAATCCCCCACCATAACCACACTATTATTCTTACAGATAGCTGAGATCTCCTTACAAGTTTGTTTCTCCATTTCCCTCTGACTATTAGGGGGTCTATAATACAATTCCAATAAGGTTATCATGCCTTTCTTATTTCTCAGTTCCACACAAACAACTTCCCGGGATATATTTCGGGAATATCCTCCCTCATCTCAGCTGTCACGCTATCCTTTATCAAAAATGCCATCCCCCTCCTCTCTTTCCTCCCTTTCTATCCTTCCTGTAGCATTTGTATC
Source organism: Chiloscyllium plagiosum (assembly GCF_004010195.1). Taxonomy (NCBI): domain Eukaryota; kingdom Metazoa; phylum Chordata; class Chondrichthyes; order Orectolobiformes; family Hemiscylliidae; genus Chiloscyllium; species Chiloscyllium plagiosum. The sequence continues at coordinate 82,881,245 of NC_057716.1, read as the reverse complement.
CTGGAACATTAAGCTGCCAGTCCTGCCCATTCCTTAGCTATGTTGCTGTAATTGCTATAATATCCCAGTCCCATGTTGCTAACTATGCCCTGTGTTCATCTGCCTTCCCTGTTAGGCCTCTTGCATTGAAATAAATGCAGTTTAATTTATTAGTCCTACCTTGTCCCTGCCTGCCCCGACAGTTTGACTCGCTTCTGTTCTCAACTGTACCAGTCTCAGATTGATCTCTTTCCTCACTATCTCCCTGGGTCCCACCCCCCCACCTTACTAGTTTAAATCCTCCTGAGCAGTTCTAGCAAATCTCCCTGCCAGTATATTAGTCCCCTTCCAATTTAGGTGCAATCCGTCCTTCTTGTACAGATCACTTCTACCCCAAAAGAGATTCCAATGATCCAAAAATGTGAATCCTTCTCCCATACACCAGCTCCTCAGCCATGCATTCATCTGCTCTATCCTTCTATTCCTGCCCTCACTAGCTCGTAGCACCGGGAATAATCCAGTTATTACTACACTCAAGGACCTCCTTTTTACATTTCTGCCTAACTCTCTGTAATCTCCCTTCAGAATCTCAACCTTTTCCCTCCCTATGTGATTGGTTCCAATGTGGACAATGACCTCTTGCTGGCCCCTCTCCCCTGTAACTATTCTCAACTCATCTCCCTCTACTATCCCAAAATCATCCATGTGCTTATCTAAGGATTGTTTAAATTTCCCTAATGTGGCTGAGTTTAGATTAGATTAGATTACTTTTACAGTGTGGAAAGAGGCCCTTCGGCCCAACAAGTCCACACCGACCTGCCGAAGCGCAACCCACCCATACCCCTACATTTACCCCTTACCTAACACTATGGACAATTTAGCATGGCCAATTCACCTAACCTGCACATCTTTGGACTGTGGGAGGAAACCGGAGCACCCGGAGGAAACCCACGCAGACACGGGGAGAATGTGCAAACTCCACACAGTCAGTCGCCTGAGGCGGGAATTGAACCCAGGGTCGCTGGCGCTGTGAGGCAGCAGTGCTAACCACTGTGCCACCGTGTCACCCACGGTGCCATCCCCCTGTTGACTACTTTAACAGTTTGCGCATTCCATGCACTTACCACTCCCTGCATAAAGAACCTGCCTCTGACATCTGTCCTAAATCTATCATCCCTCAATTTGTAGTTATGCCCACTCGTACACGTTGATGTCATCATCCTCGGAAAAAGACTTTCAATGTCTACCCTATCTAATCCTCTGATCACCTTGTATGTCTCTATCAAATCCCCTCTTAGCCTTCTTGCCAATGAGAACAGGTTCAAGTCTCTCAGCCTTTCCTCATAAGACCTTCCCTCCACACTTGGCAACATCCTGGTAAATCTCCTCTGCACCTTTTCCAATGCTTCCACATCCTTCCCGAAATATGGGGACCAGAACTGTACACAGTATTCCAAGTGTGACCGCACCAGCGTTTTGTATAGTTGCAGCATGATATTGCGGCTCCGGAACTCAATCCCTCTACCAATGAAACCTAACACACTGTGTGCCTTCTTAACAACACTATCCATCTGGGTGGCAACTTTCAGGGATCTATGTACATGGACTCCAAGATCCCTCTGAACATCCACACTACCAAGAATCTTTCCATTGACCCAGTACTCTGCCATCCTGTTATTCTTCCCAAAGTGCATCACCTCACATTTAGCTGCATTGAACTCCATTTAACACCTTTCAGCCCAATTCTGCAGTTTATCCAAGTCCCCCTGCAACCTGAAACATTCTTCCATACTGTCCACTACTCCACCGACTTTGGTGTCGTCTGCAAATTTATTAATCCATCCACCTATGCCTGCGTCTAAGTCATTTATAAAAATGACAAACAGCAGTGGTCCCAAAACAGATCCTTGTGGCACACCACTCGTAAATGGACTCCAGGCTGAATATTTTCCATAAGGAAAATCTTGATAAAGAAAAGGAAAGATGCATTTGACATTAAAAGGAGGAGAGGTCCTTCAAAGTATACGGAGTATACTTTGCTTCAAAAGTATCAGGTTGCTTCAAAAGGATATCAGGAAGGAAAAGTGAGGCCTGCAAAATATGTAGATAGCATCAAGGAAAATCCCAAGGCTTTTTAAAAGTATGTTAAGAGTAAGAGGATTACCAGGGAAAGAATGGGACTTATTAGAGTCCAAAGGGGCAACTTATGCATGGAGCCTGAGAAGTGGGTGAAGTATTTCAATGAATATTTCTCGTCTGTATTCACAGAGGAGAAAGACATTATAGCTGAGGAAATTGAAAGAACTGCAGATGCTGGAAATCTTGTATCCGGAGATATCAGTTGTGATGGTGAGGTCCTCAAAAACGTTAACATTAATATGGAGAAGCTATTAGATTTTTTAGCAGGCATTCGGGTGCATAAATCCCAAGGTCCTAATGAGATGTATCCCAGACTGCAATTGGAAGCAAGGGAGGAGATTGCTGGGGCCCTGGCTGAGATATTTAACATTTCTCTAGCCACAGGTTAGTGTTAGATTTCTGGAGGATAGCTAATGTGGTTCCTTTGTTTGAGAAGAGATAGGTCAGGTAATTACACACCAATTCTTCTGATGCAGTGGGAAGGAAATTATTGGAAAAAATTCTGAGGGACAAGATTAATCACCACTCAGAAAGGTGGGAATTGATCAGAGTTAGTCAGCACGATTTGTTTGAGTGAGATCTTGTCTGACTAACTTTAATGAGTTTCTTGAAAAGGTAACTTTAACATGTTGTTGAGGGTAGTACACTTGATGTGGTTCACGTGGACTTTAGTAAGGCCTTTGACTAGGTCCCAAATAGAAGACAGGTCCAAAAGGTAAGAGCCCATAGGATCCAAATCAAGTTGGAAAACTGAATCCAAAATTGGGTTAAAATAAGAGGCAAAGGGTGATGGTGGTTAGATGTCTTTGTGATTGTTAGCCAGTGACCAGTAAGTATATCACAGGGATTAGATGTGAACGTAGAAAGTTTAATTGGTCAGTTTGCAGATGATACATGGAGTCCTTGTAATGAGGTCAGCCAGGTGGGCCTCATAGAAATGTGTTTCTTGTTTGGGATTGTTAATCTGATCCAATCAGGGAGCAATGGCAAACAGATAAGAACAGGAATGTCCACTGGCCACCCGGGTGTTTCCTGTCTTCCTGGTGGTGGAAATTGAATAAAGATTGCTGCACTTTGTGTCTTCCACTGTATCTCACCCCTGCACACACACACCATGGGTGCTGGGGGAAAAAATAAGCACTACCGCACTTAGGTGGTAGTGTGGGGGTTAAAAGAACAAAAAAGAAAAAAAAAGATAAAGAAAAAAAATATAAACAGGAGGAAAAAAAAACAGGGGTTTTCGGAAAGTGGAAAAGAAAAAAAAATTAAAAAAAAAATTTTAAAAAAATAAGAATAAAGAGGCACCATGGGTGCTGGGGATAAAATAAGCACTACCGCACTTAGGTGGTAGTGTGGTGGCTAAAAAAAAAAGAACAGGTATGTCCACTGGCCACCCGGGTGTTTCCTGTCTTCCTGGTGGTGGAAATTGAATAAAGATTGCTGCACTTTGTGTCTTCCACTGTGTCTCACCCCTGCACACACACACCATGGGTGCTAGGGAAAAAATAAGCACTACCGCACTTAGGTGGTAGTGTGGGGTTAAAAGAAAAAAAAAACAAACACAAAAAAAAGAACAGGAGTGTCGAGGAAAGAAAAAAAAAAAGAACAGGAGTGTCCTCCCTCCAACTCTATTTTGATTTAGTCCCTACCCTCCCCTTCACTGTTTTGATCACACAGCACTGTCCCTTGATGTGAAGGGCAGTGCTTGTCACTGGCCACCCGGGTGTTTTCCTATCTTCCTGGTGGTGGAAATTGAATAAAGATTCGTGCACTTTGTGTCTTTCACTGTGTCTCCCACCTGCACAAAAAAAAATAAACAGGAGGGGTCTCACACCTGCACACACACACAAAAAAAGAACAGGAATGTCCACTGGCCACCCGGGTGTTTTCCTGTCTTCCTGGTGGTGGAAATTGAATAAAGATTGCTGCACTTTGTGCCTTTCAAAAAAAGAAAGAGAAAAAAAAACAACAGGAATGTCAGACATCCTGCTCACTCAGAGACTTGGCTCTGACTCCCCACAAGTATAAATAAAGGCTGACTTGGTGGCGGGATACTGGCCTCTGTGGAGTTATTTCAATGGTGACAAGAGTAAACTATGTTCCGAATGATATTTGCTTGCAATAGTTGTCTTTGAGTTAGGGTACGCATTAAAAAAAAGAAAAGAACAGGAGCGTCAGACATTCTGTTCACTCTGAGACTTGGCTCTGACTCCCCACAAGTATAAATAAAGGGTGACTTGATGAGGGGATACCAGTCTCTGTGGAGTTATTTCAAATGGTGACAAGGGAAAAGCATGCTCCTGAAGAAATTTGCTCACAAGAGTCATCGTTGAGTTGAGGTAAGAATTCCTGGCATCATGTTGTTATTTGGAAAGATTGACTCATTCAATTCTGCTATTGAAGACTGGGCCCAGTATGAGGAAATAATGCATTATTTTTTCCAGGTAAATGACATTGGAGCTGTGGATCCATTGCGTTTTTGGTTATTAGGAGCCTTACTTTCACTGAAGCATCAGATACTAGAAGCTTTCAAGAGTTGATGGATTTAATTAAGCAATGCTATGACTCCAAGCCTCCTCTAATTCTGAGGCTTTGGTTTTATTCGGTAGTTTGAGAACCAGTGGAATCCTTATCAGGACTTTTGATTAGGTTAAAATGACTGACAGAGGCAGGTGACTTTGGTTTAACCTTTAAATGAGATGCTGAGAGATTATTAGATATGTGGGATCAATAATGTAACCATGCAAAAGCGCCTCATAACTGAAATCCAACTGAATTTAGAACAGGCACTACAATTGGCTTTATCACTGGAAAATGCAGCAAGTGGAGCATGTGAGTAGGATATTCTGATGTAAGTGGACACCCTGGCCAGTCTGACTGAACTTGAGGAACACCACTTGAGTGAAAGCAATTGCAAAGCCTCACTCAGGACATATCCTGAACAGAGGAACTCTAGATCAGCCCACAGCAAAACCCCAAAACAAAACAAAACCTCAGCCAAATGGTTAAAATATTCTTCTGGACATGGGCCAGCAAGCCATTGTAGTTGCTGGTCGGATGCCGACTTGAGACAGCAAAGGAGTCTCACTAGGCCTAAACTAAGAGAACTCAGATTGAATCAAGGAGAGTGCGCATCCTGGAGAATCCACCTATATCTGGTTTGGAACAGCTTAGCAACATCCAAATTAGAACCATTCAATATATGGTCTGGTTAAATGGTCACCCAGTTCTAATGGAGTTCAATACTAGTTTGGCTGTTTCAGTGATCGCAAAACCAGTTTTTAATAAAATTTGCTCTGGACTGCAACTCTGATGCTTGTGCCAGACCTTGGCTACACTAGAAAACCAGGGAACCTTCACAGATTAAGGATCTAACTTCGGTTCTGGTCTCTCATAAGAAGCAGCTGGTTCAGTTACCACTGATTGCAGTAAAAGGCTTGGGGCCAAGCTTGATGGCTGAAGGATGTGACCCCATTGGAGAGGTTGTAAAGGAGATTTGCCAGGATGTTGCCTGGGATGAAAAATTTTAACCATGAGGAAAGAGTAGATAGGCTGTTTGTTTTATTTGGAGCAGAGGAGGCTCTGGGGTATCTGATTGAGGTATACAAAATTGAGAGATTTGGACAAAATAGATTAAGGGAATCTTTTTCCCATGTCAGAAGTTGACATAAATTTAAGGTGAAGAGTAAGTGGTAAGTTGACTTCTGAGAATTCCTAGAAGCATGGCATTCCATCTGGAACTCTATCAACGAACACAATTTCTTGGATCCCATTTACCACCCCCTGAGAAAAAGAACAGGAATTGACATCACCATAGGAATTGACATCACCAACACAAGGAAACCCAAACATATAAATAGAAAGCAGGAAACATCAGCAGTGCTTCATCTGGAGGCTCACTGAAGATGTTACCTAGTATGATGATGAAGCATCTGAAAATGAACCTTCCAGCTCAGCAAGCAACCCTAGATCCATTGAGTCTATTTCCCCACAGAGTCTGTCAGACCTGTTGGGTTTCTTCAGCATTTTTTTACATTACATTACATTTTTTAGATTACATTACATTACAGTGTGGAAACAGGCCCTTCGGCCCAACAAGTCCACACCGACCCGCCGAAGCGCAACAGCTTCAGATGTTCAATATTCATAGTTTATTGACTTTTACCTGCCAAAGTAAATTTGGTTGATGCATCTGACTCCAATATCCTGAGAACCAATTTCCATTGGTCTGACTATTGGGAGCATCAAAAGAATTATAGTTCCCATCTTTGCATGTGACCTGAAGCATTCTTCCTGACCTTTAATTTTAAAACAGTATTTGCCCCTTGTCTCACCTGTCCCCTTGGTTTCTGCTCTCAAAGGTAGTCTTTCTTTGTTTTGCTATTATCCCACTGTACAAGCACTCTTCATTAAAGAATGTTGTCAAGCAATACCCTTATACATTATGCATTATACATGAATAAATATAAGCTTAATGTCATACAATTTTCTTCTATGTAATGTAGTTATAAACTCTTAGATAGCATTTTTAGATGCATTCTGAAGATGGAGGTCTTGAGTCTGGTCAGATAAAGTTTGATCTGCAAGATGCACAGTATCAACATGCACTTTGTATATCTACCAACAAGAGGAAAATAATATTTGAGGCATTGTTGACATTTTTGTTCTGATAAAAAAAGTCAGGATAAATTTAATTTCAAAGAATTTTCAACAATATAAAAGGAGAACAGCATAAAATGGGAGATTGCAACAAAGAATAATAACAAAGAAAGAAAAAAAAAATGAAATAGGAGATTGCAAACTGGCAGCACATCTGCACACACCCAAGGTTCCTCTCCATTACTGGCAATTGATGAGGTTTGAGAAAACTGGGAAAGGAGCTCTCAATTTGCTATTGTTCATTTTGTGCTATTGTTGAAGACCCATTTCACTTCAGAAGACTGTTTGTGGTTATTGGTTTCTTTTCTTTGGAAGTCTAAACAAAAATTGGACAATTTTTCTAACATTTTTATCTTCTCTACAACCATACTCTTGATCTCTGAGGTTTTAAATTTAAACTCTTTTATTTCCATTCTCACTCCATCTTTAGATTGTCCTAAAGTTCCAGTAACACAGACATCTGAGGTAGCATGGCAATAAATAGCCAAAACAGTATTCAACACTTAACTTCACTAAATTCACTAATTTTTTCTTCAGAATGTATAGATTCTGAATATTAAACCTGAGGGATAAAAGTAAATTAAATAGTCATAAAGCATGGAAACAGAATCTTTGAGCATGCTGACCATGTTCCCGTACTAACCTATTCCCACTTGCCTGCATTTGGCCCATATCCCTCCAAACCCTTCCTATTCATATACTAATCCAAATGTTTTTTAAATGTTGTAACTGTACCTGCATCCACCACTTCCTATGGCTGTTTATTCCACACACTGACCACACACTATGTAAGAAAAGTTGTGCCTTGTGTCTTTTTAAAACTTTCTACTCTTATCTTAAAAAATGTGCTGCCTGGTTTAGAACTCACCCACCCCTAGTAAGCTACTCACCTTATCTGTGCCTGTCATAATTTGATAGACCTTGCAAGGTAACCCCTCAACCTCCTATGCTCCAGTGAAAAAAGTCCCCCACCTATCCAGCCTATTTTTATCACTCAAATCTCCATTCTCAGCAAAATACTGATAAATCTTTTCTGAATTCCCTCCAACGTAATATTATCCTTCCTATAGCAGGGAGAAATTAACCTTAGATTTCATTGGACACTAACATTGTGGTTATCAAATAATAGTAATGTCATGTTTGTCTAACTGGATAGATTTCCAGAATGCTGGACTAATCATCCAGATGCATGGTAGTTGTGGAATTTAAATGCAATAAATAACTAATAATGGTAAAGGTAAAGGCTATTGTGAAAAAAAAATCCACCTGATTCTCTAATGCCCATTAAGGAAATGAATAGTGAACTCAGATTTCTCCAGTTTTCTCATTTCCCCTCCCCCCACCTTGTCTCAGTCAAATCCCTCGAACTCAGCACCGCCTTCCTAACCTGCAATCATCTTCCTGACCTCTCTGCCCCCACCCCACTCCGGCCTATCACCCTTTCCAGCAACACATTTTCAGCAGAGTTATAAATCTGTTGACCTTCCCTGGTCTAGCCTACATGTCATTCTAGATCCACATCACAATTGTCCAGAGAAATAGCTTATTCAAGCAGTGAAAGTCAAGAAGTGTGGTGTTGGAAAAGCACAGCAGGTCAGGCAGTATCTGAAGAACAGGACAGTTGATGTTTCGGATAGAAGTCTTTCATCAGGAATGTGGAGGGGAAAGGGGAGATAAATAGGGGGGTGGGGAGGGTAGGTGGGATGGCAATAGGTGGATGCAGGAGGGAGGTAATTGTGATAGGTCAGTGGGGAGGGTGGACCAGTAAGGTGTAAGGGAAGATGGACAGATAGGACAGGTCAAGAGGGTGATGCTGAGTTGGAAGGTTGGATCTGGGATGAGGTGGGAGGAGGGGAGATTTGGAAACTGATTAATTCAATGTTGATGCTGTGTGGTTGTAGGGTCCCGAGGTGGAAGGTGGGGCATTCTTCCTCCAATGGAGGTTGGTTTTGATTTGGCGGTGGAGGAGGGCCAGGATTTGCGTGTTCTTGGCGGAGAATGAGGGAGAGTTGAAGTGGTCGGCCACAGGGTGGTGGGATTGTTTGGTGTGTGTATCCCAGATATGTTCCATGAACCACTCAGCAAGTTAGCACTCTGTCTCCTTACTGTAGAGGAGACCACATCGAGAGCAACAGATGCAGGAAATGAGGTGGGAGGATGTACAGGTAAATCTCTACCAGATGTGAAAAGATCCTTTGGGTCCTTGGATGGAGGCGAGAGGGATGGTGTGGGCACAAGCTTTACATCTCTTGCAGTGGCAAGGGAAGGTGTTGGTTGTGCAGGACAGGTTGGGATGGGCACGTGGACCTAACAAGGGCATCACAGAATGGTCTCTTACTGAGTGGCACAGTGGCTAGCACTGTTACCTCACAGCACCAGGGTCCCAGGTTCGATTTCAACCTCGGGTAACTGTCTGTGTGGAGTTTGCACATTCTCCCCGTGTCTGTGTGAGTTTCCTCCAGGTGCTCTGGTTTCCTCCCTCAGTCCAAAGATGTGCAGGTTAGGTGAAATAGCCATGCTTAAATTGTCAATTAGGTTCATTAGTCAGAGGGAAAAGGATGGCTTACCCTTCAGAGGGTCGGTGTGGACCTGTTGGCTGAAGAGCCTGTTTCCACACTGTAGGGAATCTAATCTAAATCTAACACAATTATATAGGTTTTTGAGTGGGAGCAGCAGCAGAGGTAAGGCAAACCAGGAAGGCTACAGTTAAGGTAAGGGAGATTTTTTAAATTACTTACCGGTAGTGGCCAGCGGTGTTTTTCCTCCACAGAAGGAGCGGGAGCAGCGGCAGAAGTGACGCGGACCAGAGGGGCTGCCGGGAAGGAAAGTAAGTGACCATATATATTAGTAAGGCGGCTAAACCCGAGGCACTCTCACCCGCCCTCCTCCTCTAACCAAGTTATAAGGTACGGTTCATTTCTAAACTTCCTTTATTGAATATGAGTTTATTGCTTGATTTTATAGCAATTGAATTAAGCTTTCTTGTTTAGTACTGTGTGGGCGTTCAGATAAGTGGGGTATGGATGCTAGGGCAGTTGCTTGCTCCTCCTGCAGAATGTGGCAGGTGAGACACATGACACATGTCTCCTCTGGCTACATCTGCAGGAAGTGCACCCAACTCCAGCTCCTTGAAAACCATGTTAGGGAATTGGAGCTGGAGCTGAATGAACTGCGGATCATTCAGGAGGCTGAGGGGGTAATTGAGAGGAGTTACCGGCTGTTGGTCACTCCTGAGGCTCAGAACAAGGATAGATGGGTTACAGTCAGAGGGAGGAAAGACAGACAGTACAGAGATCCCCTGTGGACATTCCCCTCAACAATAAGTAGATCATTTTGGATACTGCTGGGGGGGGATGACCTACCAGAGGAAAGCCATAGTGGTCATTTCTCTGGCACTGAGCCTGACACTGTGGCCCAGAAGGGAAGGGGGCAGAATAGAAAAGCGCTAGTGGTAGGAGACTCGATTGTTAGGAGAATTGACAGGAGATTTTGTGGTCAGGATCGGGATTCCCGGAAGGTATGTTGCCCTCCCTGGTGCCAGGGTCCGGAACATCTCCAATCGGATGTATAAGTTTCTGAAAGGGGAGGTCGAACAGCCAGAAATCGTTTTACATATTGGCACCAATGACATAGCCAGGAAAAGGATCGAGGATATACATGTGATTTCAGGGAGTTAGGGTGGAAGCTGCAGAGCAGGACAACAGAGTAGTATTCTCGGGTTTACTACCGGTGCCACGAGATAGCGAGGCGAGGAACAGGGAGCGGGCGCAGTTTAACATGTGGCTGCGCAGCTGGTGTAGGAGGGAGGGCTTCAGATATGTAGATAATTGGGATGCTTCCTGGGGAAGGTGGGACCTCTACATGAAGGACGGGTTGCACCTGAACTGGAAGGGGACCAATGTCCTGGGTGGAAGGTTTGCTCGAGTGGTTCCAGAGGGTGTTAACTAGTATGGCAGGGGGGGTGGGAACCTGAGCTATATACCAGTGGTGAGGGTTGATGGAGATGAGGCAATAGCAAGAGGTAGTGCAGCCACTGGGAAGGAATTTCCTGGGAAAGAACCAAGGGATCGGTTAAAGTGTGTTTGCTTTAATGCAAGGAGTATCAGGAATAAAAGCGATGAGCTTAGAGCATGAAAATCAGTTCCTGATGTTATGATGTTGTGGCCATAACAGAGATGTGGGTTTCTCAGGGGCAGGAATGGTTGCTGGATGTTCCAGGTTTTTGAACATTTAAAAAGAATAGGGAGGAGGGAAAAAGAGGAGGGAGTGTAGCACTGCTAATCAGAGAGGGTATCACAGCTACAGAAGTTACCATTGTTGAGGAGGGTCTGCCTACTGAGTCAGTATGGGTGGAAATTAGGAACAGTAAGGGAGCAGTCACCTCATTAGGGGTTTA
>NC_057716.1:82846382-82869667 GCF_004010195.1 Chiloscyllium plagiosum | reverse complement strand
CGATCAGGGATAGCATAGGGAACTTGTGTATAGAGTCTGAGGAGGTAGGGGAAGTCCTAAATGAGTTTTTTGCTTCTGTCTTTACTAAAGAAAAGGACCTTGTAGTGAATGAACCCATTGAGGAGCAGGTAAGCATGCTGGAACAGATAGAGATTGAAGAAGCTGATGTGCTAAAAATTTTGACAAACATTAAGATTGACAAGTCGCCAGGCCCAGACCAGATTTGTCCTCGGCTGCTTTGGGAAACGAGAAATGTGATTGCTTCACCGCTTGCAAAGATCTTTGCATCCTCGCTCTCCATCGGAGTCGTACTTGAGGACTGAAGGGAGGCAAATGTAATTCCTCTCTTCAAGAAAGAAAATAGGGAAATCCCTGGTAATTACAGACTAGTCAGTCTAACGTCTGTCGTCTGCAAGGTGTTAGAAAGGATTCTGAGAGATAGGATTTATGACCATCTGGAAGAGCATGGCTTGATTAAATGCAGTTAGCACGGCTTTGTGAGGGGCAGGTCATGCCTCACAAATTTTATTGAGTACTTTGATGATGTTACTAGACAAGTTGATGAGGATTGAGTGGTGGATGTGGTATATATGGACTTCAGCAAGGCATTTGATAAGGTACCCCATGGTAGTCTCATTCAGAAGGTCAGGAGGTATGGGATACAGGGAAATTAAGCTGTGTGGATACAGAATTGGCTGGTCAACACAAGACAGCGAGTGGTAGTAGAAGGAAAATATTCTACCTGGAAGTCTATGGTGAGTGGTGTTCCACAGGGCTCTGTCCTTGGGCCTCTACTGTTTGTAATTTTTATTAATGACTTGGATGAGGGGATTGAAGGATGGGTCAGCAAGTTTGCAGACGACACAAAGGTTAGAGGTGTCATTGACAGTATAGAGGGCTGTTGTAGGCTACAGCGGGACATTGACAGGATGCAGAGATGGGCTGAGAGGTGGCAGATGGAGCTCAACCTGGATAAATGCGAGGTGATGCATCTTGGAAGGGAGGGATCTTGGTGTGCAGGTAATAGATCCCTTAAAATGGCTGCCCAAGTGGACAGGGTTGTTAAGAAAGCATATGGTGTTTTGGCTTTCATTAACAGGAGGATTGAGTTTAAGAGTCGTGAGATCTTGTTGCAGCTCTATAAAACTTTGGTTAGACCGCACTTGGAATACTGTGTCCAGTTCTGGTCGCCCTATTATTGGAAAGATGTGAATGCTTTGGAGAGGGTTCAGAGGAGGTGTACCAGGACGTTGACTGGAATGGAGGGCTTATCTTACGAAGAGAGGTTGACTGAGCTCGAACTTTTTTCAATGGAAAAAAGAAGGAAGAGAGGGGACCTAATTGAGGTGTACAAGATAATGAGAGGCATAGATAGAGTTGATAGCCAGAGACTTTTTCCCAGGGCAGAAATTGTTAACACGAGGGGTCAAAGTTTTAAGCTGTTTGGTGGAAAGTATAGAGGGGATGTCAGAGGCGGGTTCTTTACGCAGAGAGCATGGAATGCGTTGCCAGCAGCAGTTGTGGAAGCGAGGTCATTGGGGATATTTAAGAGACTGCTGGACATGCGTATGGTCACAGAAATTTGAGGGTTCGTACATTAGGTTTACCTTACATGAGGATCAATGGTTGGCACAACATCGTGGACTGAAGGGCCTGTTGTGCTATACTGTTCTATGTTCTATGTTCTATGAAATGCAGATGACGTGGGGAGGGAAATATATTTTTGGTGGTAGAGTCTGATTGTGGGTGGTGAAAATAGTAGCGGATAATGCACTGTATCTGAAGGTTAGTGGGATGGTAGGTGAGAACTGGGGCGGTTCTAATCTTGTTGCAGTTGGAGGATTGGGGTTCGAGGGCAGAGGTGCAGGAAGTCGAGGAGATGCACTAGAGAGCATTGTTGATCTCATGGAAGGGGAAATTGCCGTTCTTGAAATAAGACAACATCTGGGATGTACTGGAGTGGAGTTGTTCCTCCTGGGAGTAGATACAGCAGAGGCGGAGGGATTATGAGTAAGGGATCGCGTTTTTACAGGAGACAGCAGGTGGAGGAGGTGTAGTCAAAGTAGCTGTGGGTATCAGCAGGTCTGAAGTAGATATCTGTGTTGAGTCGGTTGCCAGAGACAGAGAGGCCCAAGAAGGGGAGGAAGGTGTTGGAAATAGTCCATGTAGTCAACGTGGAAGGTATTGGTGAAGTTGATGGAATGTTCAACCTCCTCATGGGAGCAAGAGGCAGTCATCAATGTAGCAGAGGAGAAGATCATGTATGGTGCCAGAAGAGGGACTGTTCCATGTATCCAAGAATATAGCACTCCATCACATTCTCATGGGCAAGCAGTGATGGATAATAAGCTTTGGACTTGCCAGCGATACACGACTTGGGAATGAATAGAAACATCACTATTCCATATAACATTGCAGATATCCATTGCTATACAGATCAGGACAAATTGAATTTGATTCAATGTCTAGACTTAATTAACTGCTCTCAAATAGGTATTAGTTAAGGAAATAATATTGTCCTTGGTTTAGAGAGGAGCAAAAAAAAGGCAAGGTTGTATCTTCAGACTTTTTATACAAGAATTCCTTTTCAAAAGTGTGGAAGACGTGGACAGCGAGTGAGGATAATATCAGGCTGTATCATCAAATGACCCTTCTCCACACACTGTTCAGTCAGTGCAAGAGTAAACTGCATTGAAAGTCTGACCAAAATAAGAACTGATATCTTCAGAAAAGGAGGGGGTGAGAACTGATCATTTGAGAATGATGGGGTGGGAAAGAAAAATGAATGTGTGGAATAGAATGAACCAGTCTGAAGATCAAGAAATCTTTCATCTTGCCTTAAATGAATCAGATGTAGCATTAAAACAGAGGAAAAGATGATGAAAAATTGGAGCTGGAGGCAGAAATTCACTGATGTTAGTTGCAAGCTGGCACGTTGTTTTGTTTCTTTCGCTCATCTGTGCTGTAAAGTATCTTGCTCCAGGCTGCTTGGTATGTCTGCATTTCCAAGCTTGGATAGAGGAGCAATGCAAAATGGAAGTTGAAATTCAAAAACATCACCGTGCTTTCAGAGTACAGGAGCTAGAACAGAGTGTTCTGTGAAGCATGAAAACAAAAATGAATCGTTGCAACATTAAGAAATGTGAAAAAAAGCATTCTGGCAGGATAATTTCTCTGCAAGCATTAGAAAAATGGAACAGTAATGGACTTGAACAAATCCATACAATTCCGGACAGGGATGATATAGTAGAAAAAGAATGGTAAGCACCACAGTGCAGTCAGTAACTGTTTATAGTGAAATGTGAAGGTTAAAGGAAAACTCAAAGTAAAGCAGACATTGCCTCTCACTATATCAATACACACAAGATGCATTAGTTTTGCCTGTAGTCTTTCTCAATCTGCCCATGCCTTTCTGTAACCACAACAGCAGCAGGAGCAGCAGTTGCATATTTTCTGGTCAGTAAACACTCAGGTGCAAATGTATATGATCATCTGAAAGATTATGAACAAGAGAACTGGAAAATTGAATGGGTCAAAGATCAGATTTTTTTTCTTTTTCTCCAATTCAAAATGGAACCAGTTACCACATAAAGTAGCTCAAATTAACCCTTTCAATTGCAAATGTCAACAATTTGGATTCAACATGTATCATTCCAAATTGAATTAACTTTTAATTTCATCCTTGTGACAGAGTTGTAAGACAATTCTATATAAATTATATAGTGGTTTCCTAATATAAGTTGCACAAAGAAAATCTTTCCCCTCATCTTTGTGTGAAATAATAGCCTCGATGCTAAACCCAGAGAGCAGGAGAGGATTGGGGTGTGAGATGAGGTGGGGGCAATGGGTTAAAGACATTTAACATAGGGCGTCTGTCTCTAGTAAGACACATACTTCCTGCTGATATCAAGTCGTTCAAACAATTTGGAGAGTGGCAATATTTAATTGACATATTTTAATCCGGCTCCCACAGTGCAACTGGAACCTGATTCAAGACTAACAGTTGCCAGACATTGACAAGATATTTACTCAGCAGTTATATCAGTTACTCATTTTGTGTCTGTAGTCAGGATTGTAACATACGTATTTCTCATTTTTGGTGAACAAGATTGCACTTGTTACTAAGCATACATAGCATGCTAATGAATGCAAAAGAGCCTCCCAGCCATGAAGGTGGATTGGGAACTCCACGTAATGAGAGGAAGCTGGAGGTGCTAGTTGTGAGAGAGAAGTCACTCTCTCTCAATTCCTATGGTCCTGGAACAGCTGGGATGCTCTCTCTGGGTCCTCAAAAAAACCTGTGATCTCCTCCACTGACAATTGACAGCTAAACACCAATTCTCTAAGTAACAGAAAGTAGATTTTCTTGTAACTCTAGACCAGCGCAAGTAACCTTTGTTATTAAGTTCTTAGTACTTTTCAAGTGGGTTGGCTTTAGTGATCTTCATATTTGGAAGGGTCTTTTGAATTAATCAAGCCTTGACAGACTGAAGGAGAACACAGAACTATCATATGAAGTGCTGTGTTTGTTAATGCTGTGCAGAAGCTTGATACCTGTGCACCCAAAGTGATTTTTCAATGCTCTTTTTCTTTTCCCATCACTATATCCTGCTTCCAACTTGGCAGCTGTAGCTGAGCATGAAGAAGCCTGCTGACTGTTTTGTCTCTTGCCTTAGATGTCTTTGGTAGTCGCTTTCTGTTGAGTCTGCGCCCAGAGAGCTTTGAATGTAGGTGTACAATGTGAGTAGCAGCTCGGAGGTGTTCTCATTAATGGCTGTGGATAGCTAATCCCCCTTGCAGCACAATAATATTGCCCTTATTCGTGTATCAGCTTCATTGTCTACTTCTCAAAGCCGCCTCCTTTCACTGTATCAGGCACACCTGCATCCTTATCTGCACATGTTCATTCCAATTGTGCAACTTGCTGTCCTGCTGGAAGAGAAAAGCATTTAGAAATATTAGTCTGGGCACATGAGAGTTTTGTATGCATTAATAGATAGAGATAGAGACATCACTCTCTAGAGCTGTGAGTGTCCATGTCTTGTTACTACTAAGAAGAATGTGGCTTGGGGGAATTTTAGGAGATAAAGCATTCTAATTAAAAGGTGCTTCAGTGCCATCAAAAAGAGCTGGATTTGATATCAATTATCTAAACTTTGTGATCTGAAAGTCTGGGATATCTATGAAGTTTGTTTTGACGTGATGGTGCCCTTGTCCCATGCAGGGCCTTTGGTGAAAATTATTCTGATGTATATATTCTGGGAGCGGGCTGATGGTGCTTGAGCTGCTGAACGTTATAGCTCCCTTTCCAGTGTTGTCAGTGAACCCTGGCAGAAGTGAGAGTCAACAGCACTAAGGTGTAAGTACATTGCATCAATAACTGCAATGAAGTGAGAGACATTGATTGTAAGAGGCATCGGAGGGAGATGCATTTCACCCAGTCTGGTGTATGATCTTCCTGTGCAGCGGCAAGCTTGCAATGGTTACTCACTCAGGGGCAAGGAGCACTGAGCACAGACATTATGACACCTGCCATTGTGGAGCCAAGTGGAACATTGAATCCTTTGCAGTAGTGAGACCAAGTTCTCTTGAGCAGCCCACATGTGCCATCCTCCACAGCCACCTCTATCCAAGTCACCTTAGTTATTGAAGCTGGCCTCCTGTTGCTATCCTTAGTAGACAGCACTTCCCTTCTTTTCAGGACAGCCTTCAGGAGAACCTCCAGAGAATTTTTAAAAAATATCTGACCCAAAAGTTGAAATCTAGAAGATCCCAGCAAAGGCAGAATTTCTGTTCATAAAATTTGATATTTTACCTATGCATTGAGTTGGCAGACCAAAATCTGAAGAGAATCTGGTTCTCTCCTGAGTCAATGTATCTCCTGCTTTTAGTCTCATTTCTACACTTTGTGTCCAAAAACCAAGAGTGTGCTCATTGTCTAGCAAGGGTCAATCTGCTTAAGTGTTGCAGCATCTTTTGTATTTGCTGAAGTAAAAGATAATGCAGGTGAAAACAAATAACTTTAATGAATCAAAGGCTAAAAGCTAATTGAATTATATTTAGATCTGCTATCAGAACTTTTAACCTGCACTTTCCTCCCTTTTAATTACAAGTAAACAGCTTATGCCTGGATCAAATTTAGTACCATGCTATTTGATTGGTCATGCCTTAACTAAGGATTGCATAATTGATTGTTATGCCAACAATCAATATGAGCATGATCAGGTTAACTCTGGGTACTTTGATACTGAAGATTTGAGCTAAAGATAGCTGTTAACCAGTGACAACAGTATGAACTTCAAATTTGTAATGATTTACGCTTTATGTAATCTTCTTTGTGGTAAGACAGCAAATACAAATGCTACATTGTCGGGTCCAAATCTGAATGGGCAGAACAAGGGTCAAGGAAAGGTTTCAAGCCAGGATGGGTCTTAGACAATCCGATAATGCATCAGTGAACTGCTAGCCTACAAGATGAGTTAAAGCAACATGGAAAAATTGCAGCTGAAGTAAAATAAATGGATTATGATACTCATTTCCTTTTATTTGCAAAGAAAGTGCTATGCATGACAAAAAATACTTTTCATTTTATAGAAATCTTGGTGGTGCCAGATGGAATCATTATTTGAAAAAAACTGCATACTCTGGAAACAAAAATCAATTTCCAATATGCACCTCTCTTTATCAGATTATTATTTTGTGTTAGTTGAATTTTAATTGTTGGAGCATTTTTTAAAATGTTCTTGCCTGCAGTCAAATGCGACACATCTCTCAGTAATAATAAACCATAAACCTACTTCTTTCCAAACAGTTGGCAAACCAAAGTAAATATTCTGCTAGACTACGAGAACAGTTACTTCACAAAAGACTAACCAGCTCCCATTTTAAGTCAGGCTCAGTTTTGGTAGTAAGGGTTTAAGATTCATCTCAAACGTCAGTCCTTCAACTGAAAACAAACAAAGGATTTTTCAATGTCTGGATTTTCTTAAAATCAAGTCAATTGGTTGTCTTGATATGGGATCCATTTGCTTAAAGGGACTAATTTCTCTGGGTCAAGCAGTAAATCACTTGAAACAAAAATGTACCTCCTAAAAGGAAATGCTTTTGACTTTATTCTTAGCCCCTTCCAAGGCCAGATTTGGAAATGGATGGACTTGAAATTTGGCAGGGCAGGTAACTGATTCAGCTTGTTAATGGCCTCTTAGAGTCGAATAAAGGAGGCTGCCTGGGAATTTAACTTAATTTACCTTAATGTTAACTCTATCAAATTGTTTCATAATCTTAAATGTGGATCTTTTATTCAAACATTGTCATGGATCAAGGATTATGACAGATACCCTACAGAATGGAAACAGGCTATTTGGTCCAACAAGTCCACACCCACCCACTGAAGAGTACCTCACCCAGACTCAATCCACTAACCTATTACTCTACATTTATCCCTGACTAATGCACCTAACCCACACATCACTGAACACTATGGGCAATTTAGTATAGCCAATTTATCTAAATTGTGCATCTTTGGATTGTGGGAGGAAACGGGAGTAACCAGATGAAACACACTCAGATACTGGGAGAATGTGCAAACTCCACACAGACAGTCAGCCATGGGTGGAATCGAACCTGGGTTCCTGGTGCTGTGAGGCAGCAGTGCTAACCACTGAGCCACCATACTGCCCTGTGATCATGACCATCTTGACAATAAATCATGTTGTGCTCAGGTGCTTTGCAGATATTATTTTTGTCTGAGATCCTTGCAACACATTTACTGCACCTTGGCCTAGGCATTAGTGTTTACTGTGAAGATGGATATGGAAGATAGAGAAGATAGAGATGGATATGGAAGATAGATTTCCCTATCTATAGAGATAGGGAAATAAACAGTGACATCTTGAAAAATTTCCATATTAGAGAGGAGGTGTTGCTGGATGTCTTAAAATGCATTGAGGTGGATATGTCCCCGAGACCTGATCAGGTGTACCTTTGAATTCTGGGAAGCTAGAAAAAAGATTGCTTGGCCCCTTGCTGAGATATTTGTACTATCAATTGGCACAGACGAGGTGATGGAAGACTGGAGGTTGGTTAACACAATGTCACTATTTAAGAAAGGTGGTAAGGAAAAGCCAGGGAATTGTAGACCAGTGAGCCTGACATCAGTGGTGGGCAGCATGCTGGAGAGAATCCTGAGGGACAGGATATACATGTATTTGGAAAGGCAAGGACTGATTAGGGATAGTCAACATGGCTTTGTGCATGGGAAATCATGTCTCACAAACTTGACCAAATTTTTTGAAGAAGTAACGAAGAGGATTGATGAGGGCAGAGCACTGAGTGTGATATAAATGGATTTCAGTAAGGCGTTCAACAATATTCCCCATGGGAAACTGGTTAGCAAGGTTAGATCACATGGAATAGATGGATAACCAGCTATTTGGACACAGAACTGGCTTTAAAGATAGAAGACAGAGGATGATGGTGGAGAGTTGTTTTTCACACCGGAGGCCCATGACCAGTGGAAGGTCAAAAGGATCGGTGTTGGTCCACTACTTTTGTCATTTATATAAGTGATTTGGATATAAACATAAAAGACACAGATAACACCAAAATTGGTGGTGTAGTAGACAGTGAAGAAGGTTACCTCAGGGTAGAATGGGATCTTGATCAGATGGGCCAGTGGACTGCTGAGTGGCAGATAGAGTTTAATTCAGATAAATGTAAGATGCCGCATTTTGTAGGCAAATCAGAGCAGGACTTATACATTTAATGGCAAGGTGTGTTGCTAAACAAAGGGACCTTGGAGTGCAGATTCCTGGTTCTTTGAAAGAGGAGTTGTAGGTAGATAGGATAGTGAAGAAGGCATTTGGTATGCTTGCCCTTATTGGTCAATGCATTCAGTATAGGAATTGGGAGGTCATGTTGTGCCTGTACAGGATGTTGATTTGGCCACTATTAGAAAACTGTGTGCAAATCTGGTCTCCCAGCCGCAGGAAGAATTTTGTGAAACCTGAAAGGATTCAGAAAAGATTTGTAAGAATTTTGCCATGGTTGGAGGGTTTGAAATAGTGAGAGGCTGAATAGAGTGCGGCTATTTTCCTTGGAGCGTTGGAGGCTGAGAGGTGACATTATAGAGTTTGATAAAATCATGAGGGGCATCAATAGTGAAAATAGACAGTCTTTTCACTGGGGTAGGGCAAATCCAAAGCTAAAGAGCATTGGTTTAAGGTGAGAGGAGAAAAATTTAAAAGGAACCTAAAGGGGCAACGTTTTCATGCAGAGGGTGGTATGTTTATGGAATGAGCTGTCAGAGGAAATGATGGAGGCTGGTACAACACAACATTTAAAAGGCATCTGGATGGGTATATGAATAGGACCGGTTTAGAGCGAGATGGGCCAAATGTTGTCAGATGGGACAAGATTTATTTAGGTCATCTGGTCGGCATGGATGAGTTGGAGTGAAAGGTCTATTTCTGTACCTTATATTTCTATGACTTTGACTCTTTAACCGAATCGAAAAGCTAGCTAGCAACATATGATTGGTATAAAGAATGCATTTCATAGAACCATATTTCCCGATTCTCTTACTTCTATCTGACAAGTCTGCTCATGAAAAATAGGAAGTCTGAGTAAACATATATTTTGTTCAAACAAGTCCCTCAGTGGCATATTCAGCTTCCAGTGATGCAACTTCATCCATGAGGAAGCATGGAAACCTTATCACCTCTCCCCCCACCAACACTTGAACTAACAGCTGTGCCACCAAATCTTATCCCATTCAATCCCCCTATTCCTCTCATTCCAGGAAGGTACAGTCCAAAATATGGCAGAAGGATGCCAGATGGATGATGGGTTTTCATTTGATTGAAGATCATGTAATGAAGTGAGGTGTCCCAGTTGACGGGCTAGGCAGCAGAAAGATGATGTAGTGTTGGGGAATTGAATGGGCAACAGTGAATGAGGGAAGGTTTTGGATTCAATAAGAGTGGTAGAACAGAAGCCTTGGTGGGAGATTTGACCAGGAGCAGAGAGGCAAAGATGGCATTCACCCTGACAGAATTGAGGTTGTTGACATTTTTGCTACATTGCTAGACATTCCTCCAAACAGCAGAGGTTGCACTAACCCAGCCAACATCCTGGGACTAGGCTGGCAGGATCTGGTGTTGTCGTGCCCCATGCCATCATCCCACTCCATCTACCAGGACCTCCACAAAGTAGGCTACCAATTTCTCCCTATCTGCCACTTCCAGGGCAAATGCCATTCTGGCAAATGCCAGAAATGCAATGCAATTCTGAACTGATGGCGCTGCAATGGGCAAACAACAGGCTTTTAAACACGGCATTCAGCAGCTGAATCCCAGTACTTCACACTATGCTAGTGGGAGAATCGGTCTAGCGTTGGATGTGAGGGGAACCATAGTGTTGTTATAGGAATTAATTAGATGAGTTTGAAATGGTAGGACAAGAAATTTTACTAGGTCTCAGAGAGGAAGCCACCATTGCGATTCAAAAATGATAAACCTAGTTGAGATTTTTAAGTTTGTATCTGAATGGATTTGCTTATCTGACATGACAAGAAGTCAACTAATATCAATTATGTAATGATCACAAATGCTGATGCGTCACCTTTTTCTGTTCATTCTTGCACAAAGAATAACCTACCAATGAAACCAAATTGCAATTCAAATGGATAGCCTTACTGAATTAGTTCATGCATGATGAATGCAATTGCCTCTAGTGGGGCCTCACTCACAGAATTCTATTCTGTACCAAAAAGAGAAAACAGTCACTTACTCACCCACTCCTTATCCTTGCTATTGTGCAGTAAAAGCTGGAGCAAAGATAGCAATGTTTCAGCATTGTGCCTTGTGAATGACTTGTAAGCTCTACCTGAAATGCACAATGATCACCCCAATCGTTCATCTTCACTTTTGTGTTCCTGTCTCTGTGTCACTGATGACCTTTCAATCTTCACTTTTCCATTAGATTCATTTAATTATTATTAATTATAATTATTTATTTCCTGAATTTACTTCTGAGCCTTTGGTTTGTAAATTGGTTTGGAATTGAGGTAAGGTGGGGTTAGAGGAAATGAGGAAACTGGTGAAATCCACATTTATGACGTAGAGTTGGAGATTCCCAAGGCAGAAGATGAGGTGTTCTTCCTCCAGGTGTCGGGTGGTCAGGGAGTGATGATGGAGGAGGCCCAGTACCTGCAGGTCCTTGGCAGAGTGGGAGGGGCAGTTAAACTGTTTGGCCCACGGGATAGTGGGTTGATTGGTGCGGGTGTCCTGGAGATGTTCTCTGAAGTGCTCTGCGAGTAGACATCCACTCTCCCCAATGTAGAGGAGACCACATCAGGAGCAACGAATACAGTAAATGACGTGTGGAAATGCAGGTGAAACTTTGGTTGTGGAAGGCTCCTTTGGGGCCTTGGATGGAGGTGAGGGAGGAGGTGTGGGCGTAGGTTTTGCAATTCCTGTGGTGGCAGGGGATGGTGCTGGGAAGGGAGGGTGAGTTGCTAGAAGCGTAGACCTGACGAGGTGGTCGCAAGGGGAACGGTCTTTAAGGAAAGTGGATAAGGGTGGATAGGGGAATATATCTCTGGTGGGGGGGTCCATTTGTACGTGGGTCAAAGGCAGAGGATGATGTGATGTACACAGAGATTGGTGGGTGGAAGGTGAGGACCAGTGGTTTCTGTCCTTGTTGTGGTTGGAGGGGTGGGGTTCGAGGGCAGAGGTGCAGGATGTGGATGAGATGCGCTGGGGGTCATCATTAACCACATGGGAGGGGAAATCGCGGTCAGTTGCAGAAATTCACAGGTCAATCATTCTCCCACAGTGTATTTGGCACCTGTGAGAACCCCCTCTCCCCATTGCAGTTTCCCCTGCCCTCCTATGCTATGAGAACTCACGTATCTATTTTGAATTGTCCCCACTCAATATAATCATTCAGTCAGTGACCCATTTCAATAAACCTCAGCTCCAGACTTGAACTTGTCACTTTCCCTAAGAGTCTACAGACTCACCCCAACAGCCTCTTACCATGACTGACATAACCCCTGGACTGACTGTGGCCCATACCACTGACTGACATAGCAGGACAAGCCTGACAGAGAACAGTCCAGCCCTTGACTAAAGTTTTCCCAGCATTGTAGCTGACCCATCTGTAATCCTCAGACTAGTTGAACTGTAGGATTGATTGCGGCCCAACCCTTGACTGCAATGACATACAGGACCGCATACCTCACCAATCTGATTGGAATCGGACAAGCACTTTGACTGAAGGCAGCGGTACCCAAAGAAATTGATTCCACAAATGACTTTACATATGCTTCCCTGTGACATTCATATTAAATGGTCATTTGGTTGAAGAGCACGCAGTGTGTTTGCCATGTAAGCTGATGTAACTATCTTCTATAGTTGTGACATTGATGTAGGGTCAAGATTAGAGTGGTGCTAGAAAAGCACAGCAGGTCAGGCAGCATCCAAGGAGCAGGAAAATCGACATTTCAGCAGGAGTCCTTCAGCATCCTGATGAAGAGCTCCTGCCCAAACCGTCAATTTTCCTGCTTGTTGGATGCTGCCTGACCTACTGTGTTTTTCCAGCACCACTCTAATCTTGACTCTGATCTGCAGTTCTCACTTTCGCCTAGTGACATTGATGTAGCCCAGTGACATCGATGTAGCCCAGTGACATCCGGCAACTCCAAAACTGTTCAGTTCTCTGAATAATGACAAGCTACCTCTGTGTTAGAAAACAATGAAAGCGACAGAGTCTGGCAGCCTCCAATAAATGCAAAGTTAATGTGTGCTAAGAAAGTGAGCTAGGAGCCATAAGGTGCATCTTGTGCAGCTGCATGTGTAGCCCTGTATGCAAAGGGACCTCAGGGAAGCATACAGGTTATGTGTCCCTGAGCCCCAAAGTGAAATCCTGAAAGGCTGAATTGGGGTGTGTTTTGGCCATGGCATTGGTGTGAGCCTGTCGATTTGTCAGTGTGTGGACAAAGGAGGGAAGAGGATGAAGTCCACAGAACATGCAGGGAAATTATGGTGAAGATTGTGTTGAAGACCCAGAGAACTGAGTGGTGAGCTGCTGCTGCCACCAGGTAATTGCTCTGACTTATGTCGAGAGCTGACTCTGTCTGGCTGCATTGTAGCCGTATAGAAATATGGTAAATTTAGCTAATAATGAGATGCAAATAAGGTTATTGCCATTGATTAGTGTGGTTTAGAACTCGCTGTTTAAACTTGATGCTAAAATCTGACTTTTCCATGTTTGTCCCATGCCCCTCAATGGATTGTAACATTGCCCAACATTTCACGGAAACTTTCCACTTTAAAATAATCTTGCATAGCTCTGTAGATTCACCACTCAGGTGCTTCTTTTCAGTATGGTGAGTTAGTTTCTGTAATATTTTCCTTCAAACTTAGATTATTGGCATTTATGTAAGGCTGTTTTTTTTTCTTTTCTGCTTGCTTCCAGTAATTTGGTTTCCCACGGAACAGAAAGTATTCCATTTTACAGCATTGAACTTCACCCTGCTGAGTACAGGAACTCTCGAAAATAATTAAAAATTGTGAAGTAAAGTAATAGGCTTTTCTGCAATTAATCTGCAATATTGTGGTCTTAATAATAAACACTACAGTATCATCTTTGCAGAATCCATAGCTTCTAATTCTGTCAGTGGGATCACCAGCTTTAGGTTTCTTCATGGATTTTGTATTTTCTAACTCTCTAAATATTGCCCACTTTTAGATTGTAAAACCAGAAAAGTGCAAGTATCTTATAAATCATTACATGATTTGTCACAAACCCATCCAACAGTTAATGATAGAAACTCTTAAGGATAGAGATCACTGATTTGTCTTCTGTTAGACTAATGTGTGCAACCTGTGGGCACCATGATTAGGAAGAAGGTGTATAAATGCTTCAAAAGGTTAAGGTCTTAGAGCGGATTCAGGGGAGATTTACCTGAATAATACTGGGGATGAAAGACTTCAGTTGTGTTGAAAGCCTAAAGAAGCCACAATTGTTCTCCTCAGGGTAGAGAAATTTAAAGAGAAATGTAATAGCTTCATTCAAAATTGAGGGGTTTTGATCAATAGGGACAAACTGGTTCAACTGGAGTGAGTGACCAAAGTGCACAGGTTTATGATAATTGACAAAAGAACTAGAGGAAGGATAACAATTTTCTTTTACGCACTTCAAACTAGTGTGCGCTGCCCATATATATGTGCTGAAAGCAGATTCAACTGGGACTTTCAAAGGGGGAATTATGTAAATACGTGGAAAATATATATTTTCAGGATTAAGAGAAACTGAACAGAGTAGGAATAATTGAATAGCTTTTCAAAGAGCAAATACTGGGATAGTAGTCTGAATGGCCTCCTCTGCTATATCATTCAATGATATTCAAACTGAAGGAAAACAAAACTTTTGGAAATGCATTGCATGCCTATTAGGTTCTATCAATAATCAGCAGGTTTACTTGGAGTTAATGTAAAAACAGCTTGCTTTTGGTATTATAAATGTAAGAAGTTTAACAATGGAAAATGGATAAGAACATTCAGATAAGGATTGACAAATTGTCAGTATATTTATTTTAATGAGAAATTATGGTAAATTTAGTGCTGTTTGAATATTTGGTCAAAACTTCAACTTATCTTTAATGTCTGTGTTGAAGGAGGTTTACCAAAAGCAGTTGATGTTATACCCATCTCAAGAGGTGAGAATAGGCCAGTCAGTCCAAAGTCTAATCGTGACAGTATGCGATTTTATGCACTCATAGATATTTGGTCAAGCTGGTGATGAAAGCACAACAGCTGTGATAAATTTGGCAGCTGCGATTTCCTTGTGCATCACAATCATAAACCCATTTATCAAGAAGGGTTTATAATTTTGCCATTTATAATGCACAGAAGAAACTTTCCAGTACTGGGTTATCTTTCTCAATGTAATCAGTCTCATTACTTGTCTCTCTACTTGCTCGGTTTTAAGAACCATCTTATTAGTTATGCTACAAAAACAGAAATTGCCAGAAAAAGCTCAGCAGGTCTAGGAGCATCTGTGGACAGAAATAGAGTTAATGTTTAAAGTTGAATGATCCTTCCTCAAAACTGTTCTGAGGAAGGATAACTCAACCCAAAACATTAAGTCTGATTTCTCTCCACAGATGCTGCTGGACCGGCTGAGTTTTTCCAGCAATTTCTGTTTTTGTTTCTGATTTACAGCATTTGCAGTTCTTTCAGTTTTCATTAGTTATTCTTCTTGCCTAACCAAATGATAAAATACAAATTCATGTTTCATAAGTCAAGTACCTTTAAACTGCTTCTGACTTCAACTCAAGATCTAATATTCATATCTGTCCAATACATTTGACCACATAGAATACTTAAAGCTGAACTAATATCAAACTGTACAGGGTAAACTTTGTCATGAAATTCACTGTTAGTGCCATAAAAATAATGCAGAGTAACTGACATAGTTAGAGTGAGGAAGGCTTCACCAGAGTAAGACTGAAACAGAGTGCGTAACTGGGAATTTTGGTCAAAGTGGGAACTTGGCTGATAAATCATTTGCAAGTTTAATTATACAGTAAAATTTAGAATCATGCCAAGAAACATGTCCTTTAAGGAAGTTAAAATAGCATAGTTAATCAGGCAGCTGCCTAATAGTAGCAGTTATCTATCTAAAATATGAAATTTATTTTCTGAATTAAATGTTGATTACTGCAGCAGGAAGTTAAGAAACACAAGTGACTCATCAGAGCTAAAATGAAACAAAGAACTGTGGATGCTGGAGTTCTGAAACAAAAACAGAAATTGCTGGTGTTTCTCAGCAGGTCTGGCAGCATTTGTGTAAAGAAAGCAGAGTTCATGTTTTAACAGATTCTGAAAGAGTCACCAGGCTTGAAATTTAACTCTGTTTTCTTCCCATAGGTGTTGCCAGGCCTGCTGAGTTTCACCAGTAATTTCTGTTTTTGACTCGTTAGGAAAGTTTATTCAAAGTGGACTGCTGGAGACGATGCTGAAGTGAGACTGAGTCAGAGTGAATAACTGGGAATTTGGGTCAAAGTGGGAATTTGGGGCAGAAGGGGAAAGGAATGTTTTAAGTTCACTGCAAGAAATAAAGTCTCCAAAGTGAGAATTTTTCCTAATATAACACAAATGACAATCTAATGCTCATCAATTCGTAGTCAGAATCAGTATATGGCCGTCATATATTTTATGTTGCACAGAGTATCACTGACAGAGTTCCATGTAGATTAAAGTAAGTGAAAGAGAAATCATTTTTCATAAAGCAATTCAAAATGAGACAGCTCCTTGTTTGTGAATTTCAGTGATTTCATCCTTATAGCTAGTCTTGGAAAACAGATATCACAGCTTTATTTTTTTACTTTCTTTGAATAAAATGGGAATATTGGAGCTTGATAGCTAGACTTAAACATATAAGATTTAAAGAATGAGAAGAAGGGTAGACACTGCAAAATAAATACTCATTTGAATAATTTTAATTCCACGGTAGTTTGCTTTCAGTAAATCCTTCTGACACGTGGATATAAGATTATGTCCAGTACAAGTGGAAAAGCCACCACAAAAGGAAAGTTAATTGTCATTCATTTATTGACACTCATTCAGCGCTGGTGAGGTCTCAATAAACATTAAAATCTGCCCATTTTGGTTAGTTGGTAAAGATTATAAAAGAACAACAGAGGTAGAGTTCAAACGACAAAGATTTGAACATTATCTGTTGTTTTAGGAAAATAGATTTCTATCAGAATGGCAAAAAGAACCATATACTGCGCTAGAAAACAATGCAATGGATGTGATTTCACTTGCAAACTTTTGGAAGCTGAATTCTGAATTATGCCTGTGACACCATAATAGTTATGGGTACAGGGGCAGGGGGTTGCACAAGGAGGGAAAATCAAAGGCTTGATCATCTATCTGGTAATGTTGTGCAGTGGACTGTTTTTGATCAGCTTTGGTAAAAAAGTGCTTGTCTATTTTTAGTAGTAAAAAATGAACAAAGACAGACAGGGCAGCATTGTGGCTCAGTTGTTAACGTTGCTGCCTCACAGTACCAGGGACCCAGGTTTGATTCCAGCCTCGGGCAACTGTTTCTGTGAAGTTTGCACATTCTATCGGTGACTGTGTGGGTTTCCTCCGGGTGCTCTGGTTTCCTCCCACAGTCCAAAGATGTGCAGGTTAGGTGAATTGACCAAGCTAAATTTCCCATAGTGTTCAGGATGTGTAGGTTAGGTGCATTAGTCAGGGATAAACATAGAGTAACAGGGTAGGGAAATGGGTCTGGGTGGATTACTCTTCGGTGGGTCAGTGTGGACCTGTTGGGCCGAAAGGCCTGTTTCCACACTGTGGGGATTCTATGACAGAATGGAGTATTAATATATTTAAAATGGATTCTCAGTATCCCCTTTAAGAAATTATACCATCCAGACATGGAGAAATTCTGGAACTATCTGCATTATGCTAACAATTTGAATGACACTATCAAATGTGATATTTCTAATGTTACTGATGACACATATCTAGATGGAATTGCAACTGATGAGGAGGATGTAAAAAGGCTTCAGGGTGCTGGGTAAGATCCTGAAATCCATTGTGAAGAATGAGATTTCTGAATACTTGGAAGCATATAATAAAATAGGGCAGAGTCAGCTTGGTTTCATCAATGGGAGGTCATGCCTGAGAAATCTGCTGGAACTCTTTGAGGAATTAATAAGCAGATTAGACCAAAGAGAATCCTGAAGAAGGGCTTATGCCCGAAACGTCGATTCTCCTGCTCCTCGGATGCTGCCTGGCCTGCTGTGTTTTTCCAGCACCACATTTTTCAACAAAGAGAATCAATGGCTGTTATCTATCTGGACTTCATGAAGGCCCTTCACAAGGTGCTGCACAACATGCTACTGTGTTAGAGGCAAGTTGCTAGCATGGATAGAAGCTTTACTGTCTGGCAGAAAGCAGGGAGTGGGGATAAATGGGTCCTTCTCAGGGTTGTAGCTGGTGACAAGTGGTGTACTGCAAGGCTAAGTGTTGGAACCACAACTTTTCACTTTATACATTAATGATTTGGATGAAGGAATTGTTGGATTCTGGCTACATTTGCAGATGATTCAAAAATAGGTAGAGAGACAGGTCACATTGAGGAAGCAGGGAGGCTGCAGAAGGATTTGGACAGGTTAGGAAAATGGGCAAAAAAGTGGCAGATGGAGTACAATGTGGGAAAGTGTGAGGTCATGCACATTGATAGGAAGAATAGAGGCATGGACATTTTTTTTAAATGGGGAGAAAATTCAGAAGTCTGAAGTGCAAAGAGACTTGTGAGTTCTAATCTAGGATTTTCTCAAGGTAAATGTGTATTTTGAGTGAGTAGTAAGAAAGGCAAATGCAATGATAGCATTTATTTTGAGATGACTTGAAAATAAAAACAGTGATGTATTTCAGATGCTCTATAAGGCTCTGGTCTGGCCATATTTAGAGTACTGTGTGCAGTTTTCGGCCCATATCTCAAGAGGCCCTGGAGCATGTTCAGAGGAGATTCACGAGAATGGTCCCAGGAAAGAACAGCTTAACATATGAAGAATATTTGAGGATTCTGGGCCTATACTCGATGGAGGTTTGAAGGATGTGGGGTGTTCTGATTGAAACTTACAGAATACTGAATGGCCTGGACAGAGTAGAAGTTGGGAAGATGTTTCCATTGGTAGGACAGACAAGGACTTGAGGGCACATCCTTAGAGTAAAGGGAAGACATTTTATAACAGCGATAAGAAGAAATGTCTTCAGCCAGAGAGTGGCTAATCTATGGAATTCACTGCTGCAGAAGGCTGTAAAGGCCAGGTCATTGTGTATAATTAAGACAGAGATAGATAGCTTCTTGATTATAAAGGGGATCAAGGTTTATGGAGACAAGCAGGAGAATGGGGTTGAGAAACCTATCAGCCATGACTGAATAGCACAGCAAACTCGATGGGCTGAATAGCCTAACTTCTGCTCCTATGGTCTTATAAGTTGATTGAGTTGGTAAATGCATGGCAGATGCAGTGTAACAAAAGTATGAAAGTTTCCTCTTTTTAGTTGGAAAAACAGAATCACAAAATATTATTTGTCGGTGATAGCTTGAGGAAGGTTGACACAGAACGGGACCTGGGTGACATCATACACCAGTCACTGAAAGCAGTTAGGAAAGCAAATGGTGCATTGGCCTCTTTTGCAAGAGGGTTTGACTACAGGAGTAAGGAAGTATTACCTGCAGCTATACAAGGCCTTGGTGAGAACATACCTGGAGTACAGTGTGCAGTATTCCTTTTTTTATTAAGAATAGATGTTCTTGTTAGAGAGGTGTACAGTGCAAGTTAACCAGGCTAACGTCTAGGATGGCAATTTGTCATCTAAAGAGAGATTGGGTCAGAGTTTAGATGAATGAGAGACCAGAAATGGAGTTGGAGACCAGAATATCTTCCAGTTTTAAGAGTAGGAAGTAATTTCAGTAATTTTTACATAACCTTGCCTGACACAAGCACAGATGATGTCCTAACCAGTGAACAGGAGTAAACATTTGGCAGCAAGAGGTGGCGAGCTGTGTGAATAACACTTGGCAGTCAGTAGAGTTGTGCTTCTGACCAAGATAAGTGAGGGTTTTGTCTCTGACAGACAAGGAAAGAGAGGGGGGGGTCTCTGATAAAGATCAAAATGGGGGGATAGATGACTGAGGCAGAGATTGAAACAGCCATCTGAAGCCTCCATGAAATTTGAAGTATAGATTCAAGGTGGAGATCCTTCTAGCAGATATCATTTTGGAAGGTTGGGAGGCTCTGGGAAAGACCAGATAGGAATCCATATGGATATAGGAAGTCTTTGCAAAACATCAGAATGGGGAGGAGGCCACTTGAATTGAATCGAATCATTTATTGTCACACGCATTCAATAGAAAATACAGTGGAAAATATGTACTGGCACCATACATAGGCGCCATTCTAATTAACTTAAAATAACATAAAAAATAAAGAAAGATAACTTAGAAAGTCTAACATTTCCTTCTCCACTGCTACATTCCCACTCTGGGCTACACCATGCTGCTTCCAGAATCCAGGCGACACCAGTCCATGCCATGCTGTCACCATAGTAATTTAAAGCAGACTGGCACCAATTGTTAGTAAGATTTAGAAATATAACATGACAATGAAAGCTAATGTGACTTGATGAAAATTCTCTATCCAATATCTTAACCAAGGTGTTTAAGTATTCATATGCTCATCCCGCAAGGCACAATTAATCCAGTAAATGGACGAATACACATCTTGTTATGATCCATGTTGACACTGCCAAATTTATATTATAACTTGCTATGGACCAGTACCTTTTTCCTCGCTGCAAATCAAGATCCTGGGTGTTATTAAAGGTAAAAGCCACAGGATTCCATGATCTGAACAAACAAAACAAATTTTACTCTATAAAATTAGGATAGCAAAACAATGACAAAAACAGAAATTGCTGGAAAAGCTCAGCACGTCTGGCAGCATCTGTGGAGATAAATCAGAGTTAATGTTTCAGCTCGAGTAAAACAATCTTCTCTGCACTTGCAATTTTTATGCCAACATCCAGATTTAGCACAAGGTAAATATGAGTAACCTAGAAACTGGCCAAACACATCACAGAGCATAGCAAATGGCTTTGCAATCAAGGTACACCCCATGGATTTCTTGGCCAACTTCAGATGTCAGTGATTTTATGGCTCAGCAAATATCATTAAAGCTTTGTCTCCTTTATAAGAGATTCCAATTCTTCATTGTTTAAAAGATTTGCCTTAGAACTCCCTCAAAATCTACTATGTCACAGTCTGCCTCCACAACAGCTGACATTCTAGTAACCCAATCCCTTTCCCTGACAATGAATTCTACTAAATTCCTAAGGCTGCATGACAACACCTACTCTTGGGATCAATGGCAGTATTTTCATACAACTTCACTCGGCTGCATTGTCCCTGAGTTCTTCGGAGCTTCAATCGTTTTCAACTATGCCATGCAAGTACTGCTATGGGTTCCTTCACCATCATGGTCAACTGCTAAATAGCTCCTAGGATCTCAAGGAATTCCCCAGGCCCTTACAACTCTTTGTGTGCAGAGACACTCCATTTGGACGTTCCAATCTCTCCAACAAAGAGTTGGTGATCTTCTACCACCTTCTTTGGCCTTCTCCCAAGCTTTGACTGCCTAAAGCCTACTAACAACAACAACACCTCTTCTGCCTTGTGCTTCTTTTCCAGTTCCGAAGACCGAGTGCCAACAGCCGATACATAATTAGCTTCTGCTTTGACTGCTTCTATCCAACTAACTTGAATGGTATTGCATGTTCAATTGAAAACCTTGTCACACGCCAGGCCCTTATTCTTCAGATCAAATGTAGCAACCATGGGAGCACCTTGTTGAATGCAGCAACCGTTGCTACGTTAAAATTTTCAGTTCCAAAGTTACCAGTTTCAGTACACACACAAGCACTCAGGGAGAAGAAAATGGACTTCATCGCAATGTACACTGACTTATAGTGCAGACTCAGACTTTCTGAAATGATCTAGACTATCCATCCAAAGAAATCTGTTCCTTCACAGTTCGGTGACCATTAATCTGATACATCTATACTATCTTGCAAAGGATTTTGCCCCAGACATTAATTTGCATGATGATGTCAGTCGATCTAACCAATATGTTTGTTGTTGTTGTGCCCATTCAGGCTGGACGAGAAGTCTGATTTCCCATCCCCTGGCTGTCTGATGTTCATATAAGACATTCATTTGCCAATTCAAAGCTGAAAGGAGGTGATAGCACAGAATCCATTTCAGGCATTTGTTCCCCTGGTAATCTCAGAAGACTATTCTTTCTTCATGTCCATAATAGCCTATACTAAATAAATCTGGCTGAAAAAATAGGAAGTAAGAGAGCAGTCCATTGAATAATATATTACTATATAAGTTTAAATCATAACCTAGTATATTATGTCACATCTGACTGAAGACATCTCCTGTGGGGACAAGAAAGGAAAACATCTCCGATCCTGTAAAATGCAGACAGTTTTCATGTTATAATCAATTGGGTTTGTTTCTGGTCAGACTATGATTTCTGTCCCTAGTCACTGCACATTTTGCCTTAGGACTAGCATCGATATTTCTCCCTTAAACAGAGCAGTGCAACCTATAAAGTGATGCAAAAATTCAATAACATTCAATTTAGCTGTAAAGAATCAGATGAGAGGATGCTACAAATTGGCTTAGGAATATCTTTACTTGTTCCACTAATAAGGTTTCTGAAAATTTCTCATCATTAAAATTCCACACCTTGTTTTCTTAAGCCAGGATTTGTAAAAAAAAACTTTATTTCACTTTGATATTTTCTTATTTATATAGAGTAAAATAATTCAAATTTTAAATGATTTTTACCATAGTGTATGGCTTCTGTGGGGGTCTAATAAACCACCTCTGTCATATTCCTGACTCTCCTTTGTCTACATGTTGTTGAGACAGACAAGACTCATTACATCGAGCCAATATGGAAGAATGAAGCAAGTTAACTGGCCACCTGAAAGAAAATTAACTCCATTCTGATATCATATTGTTGTTAGACAATTTCAGTTTTCATTCTAGAAAGGCTGATTGTAAACAATCCATGGACAACAATTACATTGGCAGTTGAACTCAGAAAATATTTTCAACAGATGTGTATTCAATCTTTGAAAAGTAAAACCTTTTGCAAGGAAGCTAGATTTGAGAAGGTGGTTTTTGTTAAACAAAACTACAATTTTGCAAAATATATTACCATTAGCACAGCAGCTCAGTCATTAGCACTGCTGCCTCACAACACCAGTGACCCTGGTTCAATTCTGCGTGAGGGTGATTGTCCGGATGGAGTTTGCACATTCTTCTGTATCACTGCAGTATTCCTACTGGTGCTCCATAGAGTCATTGAAATGTACATGCCGTCCATGCCGACCAGATATCCCAACCCAAGCTAGTCCCAACTGCCAGCACCCGGCCCATATCCCTCCAAACCTTTCCTATTCATGTACCCATCCAAATGCCTCTTCAATGTTGCAATTGTACCAGCCTCCACCACATCCTCTGGCAGCTCATTCTATACACGTACCACCCTCTGCGTGAAAACGTTGCCCCTTAGGTCTCTTTTATATCTTTCCCCTCTCACCCTAAATCTATGCCCTCTAGTTCTAGACTCCCCGACCCCAGGGAAAAGACTTTGTCTATTTATCCTATCCATGCCC
>NC_057716.1:82840522-82845878 GCF_004010195.1 Chiloscyllium plagiosum | reverse complement strand
AGTTCTGTATCCAAATGGCTAGTTCTCCCTGTATTCCATGAGATCTAACCTTGCTAATCAGTCTCCCATGGGGAACCTTGTCGAACGCCTTACTGAAGTCCATATAGATCACATCTACTGCTCTGCCCTCATCAATCTTCTTTGTTACTTCATCAAAAAACTCAATCAAGTTTGTGAGACATGATTTCCCACGCACAAAGCCATGTTGACTATCCCGAATCAGTCCTTGCCGTTCCAAATATATGCACATCCTGTCCCTCAGGATTCCCTCCAACAACTTGCCCACCACCGAGGTCAGGCTCACTGCTCTATAGTTCCTTGGCTTGTCCTTACCACCCTTCTTAAACAGTGGCACCACGTTTGCCAACCTCCAGTCTTCCGGCATCTCACCTGTGACTATTGATGATACAAATATCTCAGCAAGAGGCTCAGTTTCCTCCTTCAGTCCAAAATGTGCAAATTAGTTGGATTGGCCATGCAAAATTGCCTACTGTGTCCAGGGAAGTGTAGACTGGGTTGATTAGCTGTGGGAAATGCAGGTTTACAGAGATGGGGTAGGTCTGGGTGGAATGCTCTATTGGAGGGTTGGTGTGGACCTAATGGGCTGCATGGCCTGCTTCCACACTACAGAGACACTATGACCAATTTTTCTGCGCTCCAAATTAACCTGAATTCTCTGAAATGAGGGTACAGAGAGGGTGCTGGGGAGTGGTGTTGGTTAGCTGAGGTGGAGGGGGCATGTAGAATTTTGATTCTACTCATGGAATAAGACCATAAAACATAAGAGCAGAAGTAGACCATTCAGCCCATCTAAATCTGTTCTACCTTTCAACGAGACCACAGCTGATGTATTAATCCTGTACTCCACTTTCTTGCATTTTCCTCATAACTCTACATTCCCTTTCTGATTAGAAATCTATCAATATCAACCTTGAATATGCTTACAATTCAGTGTTAACAACCCTCTGTGGTAAAGAATTCCACAAATTCACTACCTTCGAGAGAAGAAATTTGCTTTGATCTCTGTTTTAAATGTGTGACCCCTTATTCTGAGATTAACTCCTCTGGCCCTAACCTCTCCATAAGGGGAAATGACTTTTCTGCAGCTAAACTTACAAGCTCCCTAAGAGGTTTGAATGTTTCAATAAGGTTGCACCACATTCTTAGGAACACATATCAGTACAGGCTCAACCTAGTCAACCTCTCCTCATAAGACAGTCCCTTTATATCCAGGGTCAGGCTAGTGAACCTTTTTTGGACTGCCTTCAATACAATTAATCTTTCATTGAATCCCCACAGTGGGGAAACAGGCCATTCAGCCCAACAAATTCACACTGACTCTCTGAAAAACATCCCACCCACACTCACCCCCTATCCTATCCTTGTAACCCTGCATTTCCCCTGATTATTCCACTTAACCTATACATCCCTGAACACTATGGACAATTTAGCATGGCGAATCCACCTAACTTGCACATCTTTGGACTGTGGGAGGAAACCAGAGAAAACCCACACAGGCACTGGGAGAATGTGCAAATCACACAGACAGTTGCCTGACGCTGGAATTGAACCTGGGTCCCTGGTGCTGTGAGGCAACAGTGCTAACCACTGCTTTCTTTAGATGAGAGGCCCAACACTTTTCACAGCATTCCAGCTGTGGCCTAACCAGTGCCTTCCAAAGATTTTACAGGACTTCCCGACTTTTATGTTCCATTCCCTATAAAATAAAGGACAATATTCCATTTGCATTCTATTATCTGCTCAAATCATATGTTGGCTTTTTGAGAATTATACATATGCTGTAACTTTATGCAGTCTTTCACCATTTAGAAAAATATTAAACTCCTTCCCTGCCAAAATGCATAACCTCACATTTTCCAACATTATATTCCATCTGTCAAGTTTTATGCCCATTCACTTAACCTGTCTTATCCATATGCCAACATTTTGTGTCACCCATGCCACTTGTCTTCTGACCTATTTTTGTGTCTGTAAACTTATTTAAATTCATTTTCTTCATCCAAGTCATTAATATAGATTGTAATTAATTGCAGCCCCTGCATTGATCCCTGTGGCACTGTTTGGGTTACAGGTGCCATCTTGAAAATGCCCACTTATCTGAAATATCTCCACAAATGGGCAAAGACACATCCAAATAAATTAGGCAGGCGATATCCCCAAGCCTCTTGTCTCAAAATGATCTAAGAGTGGTTCGGGTGAGTTCAGCAGTAAACTAAAAGCATGGTCCAATCCTTTTAATTTTCCATATTTACTCAGGTCCTGGGGACTTCTACTCTGTAAGTATCCTTAAGATAACCAGAAATGGGTATTTAAGGCTGCCTCAGTATCACTGGCATTGTTGAAGTAATGAAAAACAGTGTGTCTCAAAATATTGGAAATCATAACCAAAAACATTTTACAAATGTTTGTTCCTGACAGGCAATGACTACTGACACTGCCTGTAAACCTAAACTAACACATTGTGTTTTTGGCCAATCATTGATTGCCCTCGAACTGAGTGGCTTGCTAAAGCCATTTCAGAGGGCAGTTAAGAGTCAATCATGGATCTGTGAGTCTGGAGTCATAGGTAGGCCTGACCAAGTAAGGATGACATTACTGAATGGTGAACCAGTTGAACTTTTACCACAACTGATGATGGTGGTTGTGGTCACCATAATTCAGATTCCAGTTATACAAATTGAATTTTAATTGCGCCAAATGTTGTGGTAAGATTTGAACAAGTGTTCCCAGAGCTTTGTCCTGGCCTTCGAATTATACGTCCCTGACACGATGAATTATACCACAATCACACTATTCTGCCTCATGCAGAAAGTTTTATATTTCCCTCCAAAATACCCCAAATTCATTTATTCACCCAGCTGTTCAATTTCTATTCTTACTGCAATCAAAGTAAAAGATACAAGGAAAAAAGGGTTCTGAAATAAAAACAGAAGATGTTAGAGAAACTCAGCAGGTCTAACAACAACTGTGGAGAAAGAAATAATGTTTGAGACCAATGATTCTTCTTTGGAATACTGAGCATAATTATGTTTAACTACATTGTACTTTTTTCTCCACTAAAATATAGTATATTCACTTTATGCCATTTATGTTTTACTATATGCCATCCCACAGATAGTTGGATAA
Organism: Chiloscyllium plagiosum; assembly: GCF_004010195.1. Lineage (NCBI taxonomy): Eukaryota > Metazoa > Chordata > Chondrichthyes > Orectolobiformes > Hemiscylliidae > Chiloscyllium > Chiloscyllium plagiosum. The sequence goes on along the minus strand of NC_057716.1, from coordinate 82,842,731 downwards.
TGTTGCATCAGATACTCAAAGCTGATTTACAACACTAAGTATTTCCAAGGCCATGATAACACAGACTTTTATACATAATGTGGGCCACTATGCTTATTGATCTTGCAAGGAGAAAATGAGGACTGTAGCTGCTGGAGATCAGAGTAGAGAGTGTGGTGCTGGAAAAGCACAACAGGTCAGGCAGCATCCAAGGAGCAGAGAGTCGATGCTTCGGCTGTAGATGCTGGAGATCAGAGTAGACAGTGTGGTGCTGGAAAAGCACAACAGGTCAGGCAGCATCCAAGGAGCAGAGAGTCGATGCTTCGGGCATAAGCCCTTCATCAGGAATGAGGCTTGTGGGCCGGGGGGGCTGAGAGATAAATGGGAGGAGGATGGGACTGGGAGGAATGTAGCTGAGAATGCAATAGATAGATGAAGGTGGGGGAGAAAGGCGATTGATCGGCGAGGAGGGTGGAGTGGATAGGTGGGAAGGAAGAAGGACAGGTCAAGAGGGCAGTGCCGAGTTGGAGGTTTGGGACTAGGATAAGGCGGGAGGAGGGGAAATGAGGAAACTTATGAAATCCACATTGATCCCATGTGGTTGCAGGGTGCCAAGGTGGAAGATGAAGCATTCTTCCTCTAGGCGTCAGGTGGTTCGAGATTGGTGATGGAGGAGGCCCATGACCTGCATGTCCTTGGCAGAGTGGGAGGGGGTGTTAAAGTGTTTAGCCATGGGCAGTGGGGTTGGTTGGTGTGGGTGTCCAAGAGATGTTCTCTGAAACCATGTGCAATTGGCGTCCTGTCTCCCCAATGTAGAGGAGGCCACATCAGGTGCAACGGATAAAACAGCTGATGAATGTGCACGTACAGGTACATTTCTGTCAGATGTGGAAGGTTCCTTTGGGGCCTTGGATGGAGGTGAGGGGAGTGGTGTTGACGCAGGTTTTGCACTCCTTCGTTGGCAGGAGAAGGTGCCAGGAGTGGGGTGCAGGCTGGTGGGGGGCATGGATCTGACAAGGGAGTCACGGAGGGAATGGTCTCTCCAAAATGCAGATAGGGATAGAGAGCAAAATATATCCTGAGTGGTGGGGTTTGTTTGTAGGTGGGGAAAGTGCAAAGATGATGCGATGTATCTGGAGGTTGGTAGGGTGGAAGGTGAGGACCAGGGCGGTTCTGACATTGTTGCAATTGAAGGAGTGGGGTTCAAGGACGGGGTGCGGAAAGTGGAGGAGGTGCACTGAAGGGCATCTTGTCCATGTGGGAGAGGAAATTGCAGTCTTTGAAAAAGAAGGTCATCTGGGATGTTCTATGATGGAATTGGTCCTCCTGGGAGCAGATGCAATGGAGGAGGAAGAATTGGGAAAAAGGCATAGCATTTTTATAGGGGAAATGTGGAAACTGGTGAAATCCACATTGATCTTGTGTGGTTGGAGGAAGGGTGGGAGGAGGTGTAGTCCAGGTAGCTGTGGTATGATACTGTCCCCTTTAGTCTGAGAACTCCCCATCCACGTTCAGGACATCACCCACACCCATCATCTCCTCCAACTTTTGTTTTCCCAGCCTCCAATGCCTTATCTTCACCATGGATATCCAGTTTCTGTACACATTCATCCGCTATGATGAAAGCCTGCAAATCCTTCCATTTCTTTCTCTCACGCTGACCCAACCAGTACCCTTCCACTGAACCCCTCATCCGCCTAGCTGAACTGGTCCTCACCCTTAACAACTTCTCCTTCCAATCCTCCCACTTCCTCCATGGCTATGGGCACCCACATCGGCCCCAGTCTTGCCTGCCTCTTCATCGGGTACGTTGAATAGTCTGTCTTCTGCAGCTACACCAGGACCATTCTCCATCTTTCCCCCACTACATCGATAACTGTATCAACGATACTTCGTGCTTCCATTAGAAAGTTGAACAGTTCATCAAATTCACTGGCATCTTCCACCCCAACCTTAAATTCACCTGGACATGTCTGACACCCACACCAACCAACTCAACCTCTCTGTGGCTGAACACTTTAACTCACCCTCACACTCCACCAAAGACTTGCAGGTCCTGGGCCTGCTCCATCACCAACTCCTAACTACCCGATGCCTGGAGATAGAATGCCTCATCTTCCGCCTTGGGACCCTGTAACCATATGGGATCAATGTGGATTACATCAGTTTCCTCAATTCCCCTCCCCCCACCTTATCCCTGTCCAAGCCTCCAACTCGGCACCACCCTCTT